>NC_038241.2:31635003-31938248 GCF_000004515.6 Glycine max
AAAGACACTTTTTACATCCGTTGTATAATTCCAAGATCATCTCATAGTTTTCTTATATTAGTTGTGATGTGTGTTTGGTGTGCATTCTTTTATGATTGACGTGCACGTCCTTTCATGAATAAATAAAAAAATAAATGTGTTATTAACAACTAATTGATTGTAATATAAACTCATTGATCGTTTGCAATTAGTGTGTTCAATCATGTGAAGAAATAAAAGAAAGAAAATTAATGGAACACTAAAAGTAATGATAAATAAACTAATTTTGTGTCTGCATTTGAACACTATTTTCAAGTCAATATGTGTTACATAATAATAGTGAAAAACTAAAATCAAATGAAATTAATTTAGTCTTCTATTTAGTCATTCCCACTTACAATTGCCTATGAAATCTGAGAGACAAACACATATTCTATTACCATTAAATGACCTTCTCTTTCATTCTTGAACATAACAACTCTTGTTATAGCCGATTCCACACAATTCTCTTCTTCATCATCAATCAAATATGAAGGCTTATAACTCTTATCTATTTAAAAATTAACCACAATGATCAAAGTTCTTCCAATAAGTTTGAACCAAATTAACAGAAATCAAATTTGAAAGTAGATATATGCATTTCATATTTATATAATGTGTATTCACAGTGATTTACCTCTTGTGCTCCTTTGGTGGTTGTTTCTCAAAGAGGAAACCATCACAATTATTCAATTTGATAACTAAATAACAATCACATTGATACTAAAAAACAATCACATTGATTAGGCATGAGAAATTTGGGGGGGGGGGGGGGGAGAAGAAAAAATAGGAAAAAGGAAAACTCATTATCATGGTGGCCAATAATTGGGATAATGAACCTTTGCTTTTGATTGACTAAAAAATAGAAAGTTGAAAGTATAATACAAAAACATGTGGTCATTGTTACCAATAAGTGTGAAATCGAACAAAAATAAAACAAAATGTATAAAAATAATGTGAGAAAAGAAGAAAATCACAAGGCTTTGTTCCCTATCTCTGTCACATTCCCATTGCAATTACGTTGTTGAAAACTTTGAATCCTTCTCCCTCTTTGAACACCTTTATCACCTCTTCTTTCATTTATGTCTCTTGTAATGAATAATGTACATAAAAACTTAGTGAACATACCACTATTAGGCATCATCCTATAAAAAAAAACCAACAACAAACAAACCTTGCTCTTCTTTCCATTTTTTTTCTTTCTTACTCTTCAAATATGTATTTTGGATGACAATTAACATTCTGATAAAAGTCCTTTCCAGGGTGTCATGTGTTTAAATAGAATAAGAATATAATATAACATAAAATTAAAAATTATTATTCTATCTATTCAATTTCTAAAACATTGCATATTGAAATATAGAAAATCAAACAATTATATGAATTAAGAGTGCATTAAATGTATTTTACAAATTAAAATCATTAATTTTTATTATTGATTAAAATAATTAATTAATATTTCATCAATGTGAATAATTAATTTCTCTATTAATATTAAATTACTCTCCTTTGAAATAAAAAAAATATTATAATAAATTTTGTTTCATATAATTACTAATTTAACCTCTATTATGAGACAAAATGATATTTATAAAAATGCCCCATCCTTTTTCTTTTTATATATATAAAGATTGAATGGTGTTACAGTCTCTCTATTATTGTCCTTTTGCAAATTTAACTTCTATTTTTTATATAAAAAAGTGCAAATTAGGTCTATTGTTAATTGTCCGTCAAATAAGTAACATAGTTGAGTAAGTGATTATGTGTCGTATTTGTCTTATGTGGCATTATGTAACTTGAACGAGTGTTTTAAAAAAATTAAAATTAAAATTAACCAAAGGAAATATCTTGAAAATAGACTCTTTCTAACTTAAATTTTTTCCAACCACAATCCTAGTAGTCAACTATATCCAACAACTTAAAGTTTTTCCAACCATAATCCTAGTAGTCAACTATATCCAACAACTTATCCTTAATATTCACATGGAACCTTTTTTGGTATGATCATCCTTTATGTCATCAATATTGAACCCTTCTTGCCTATACATGATATCGATATCCAAAATGAATGGATAAAACATTTTTATTTAGGTTGTGATATTGATACCCAAAATGTATGTTTTAACCTCTCTAATGATTGTTTTAATGCAAAACCATTGAATATTGACCTTTTTTTAAATGCAAGGGCTTTTAAAGAAATTATATGCAGAATATATGAATGATATGATCAATGAGATACCAATATGTATCCATTATTAATTTAACATAAAGTTAATGACCGGATCATTTTATAAAATTAAATTAGTAGCGAGATTGTATTGAAAAAAGGTCTAGAGACAAAATGTGGAAAGAAAAAAAAACAATTAATTAAGTATTCATTTTCATTAAATTTTAGACATTTATACCGGCACAATCAATCGTATCATTTTGTTTCAAATTAATTATTTTTTCTTCTTAAATTGTAGGTGTTTCTTTTTTCATTAATGTTTTTTTTCTCAATAAAATATGTAAATTGTGTCTACAAACCCATTCATATTTTTTTATTATCTTTTTTTTTCTTTTTCTTGCCGAACTCGGTATTGATACGAAATTATTTTCATTAAAAAATAATGATTATTTTTCATTGGAAACTATAAATATATATATAAAGGACATAAATCATTATCACTTGTGTTAACTATTTTTTATTCTAATTTCTTCCCAACATCATTATCAAAATAAACCCGTCTACATTTTAATTAATTGGTTCAATTCTTACTCACGAAGAAAGTTCACATTCACATTTTATGTCAAACCTAACTAACTGATACTAAAAAAAGTAGTTAAATAAATACATCATAAATATGGTTGTTTCTTCAAAAGAATAAAAAAAGAGGAGTTAGAGGAAACATCCTTTTCACTTTACGTGCATTAAGGAGTTTGCTTCTTTTGAAAACTCCTATGCATGAGTTTACCTCGTCATGCCGCTTCTATTTTGTTCGTTTCGTGTGACTTGTTTTTTCCCGTGTAACATTGGTTGCTTTCGGCCTTGTGCAACTCAATATAAAAACATGTGCCAATACAAAAAGCATTAGTTTCATTTTCAACTGTATAACACAATAATTGGCTTTCTATTTAGCTAATTATTATGTCTATGTTCAAGACGTTCTAAGATTTCAAGATATTTTTTACGGAATAAAATTTCAAGATATGTACATGTGCATGAAAGCGCGCACACGTACTAGTATTTTTCTCATGAATCATATATATTATGTGTATAGTGCACATAAATTCATGTTTGATTTTTAAATATTCTATATTAATTAATTAAGAAAGAATAAAATTTATTTAGAATGTAAATTGGAGATTTTTAAAAAATATTTATATGAATACTTCAAGTTATTTAAAAATACTTTTTTAATATATGAAATACTTTTTCTTTTAAATTTCTTATATAATAAATTTAACAGATTATTTTTAAAATTATATCATATATATTGACTAAAATTTAAAAATATATATTTCAAAATTAATTCTATATATCAAATCTTTTAGGATTAATTTATTTCTTCAATGAAACATCATTGATATGCAAGAATTTACCTTAAAAAAGACCATCTAATTGTGCTAGCTAAAATATAAACTAACCACGGGCTTTATTCTAGTCTTTTTAAAATCTTTAAACAAAAATACATTATATTTAAATTTCAATATAAAGTTTGATTCGACTGATGAACTTTTTAGAGGTGAAAGATCATGTGTTTTTTGGTTAACGACTGAAACTTCTTCACTTGACTAGTATTATTAATGAACAATTTATATATCTTAAGGTGAATTATTGATAGTGCATGCATTTCCAATAGTTGAAAGGATGTTGCTATTTGCAACTTCGTGCATTATCAATAGTAGGTAATGTCAAAATGATGCTGAAGTAATGCAAAGATTGGGCAAAAGAAGTAAACATGGGGAAAGAATAATAGAGCACCACACATCAATAACAATAAGAATTCCTTTACCCATAAATAAAGGTCGAGTTGTGAGGCTTAGCTCGTACCAAAATATTAAAGGTTGAGAAGAAATGATTATGATTGTGCATCATAATTTATGTTTGATTAACCATTATTTAATATAAAACAATTATTGCAAATTAATAAAACCTCACCCCAAATATACCACGTGCTCACGTTGCCTCGAAAACATAAGTCGAAAGCTTGATTTCCCTTAAGACACCGACAGTCATCTAGACCAAAGAAAAAGGAAAAATTGTTTAGATTTAATTAATCAATGCTATGATTAAGAAATTAGTAGACTTTACAAAAACAATTCAACTTTTATAGATCAGTTTGTTTCAATTCTTAACAATTTCAGTTTGGTTTAATTTATTTTTAACGACCCTAGTTCCAGTAGATACTTAGAAGCAAGGGATAAGAAGTTTCTTAATTTTGGTGATCAAAATTTCAGATACCCTTTTCTGCATTAAATATGACAGACTATCATTTCTCAGTATTCAGGCTAGTGCGGGTTACATTTTTCTTGTCCTCCTTATAGGAAAAACAACATAAATTTTATCATCAGTTTGCTCAACTACACATCTATTTAACAATTGAGTGTGTGTTTGGGCAGATGTCAAAGATGCATGGAAAACAAGATTTCCAGGTCCAATCAACAATAAAACGCGGAAGCTACAGCAGGAGGCATTGTACTGGACGCAGATCAAATCATGTGAAACATATATCTAAACCTAATCGTCATCAAAACACGCATCATTCATGCCGACATCGCCTTCTCCATCGTCATTGTCCTCAGCTTGTGCTTGAACATCAAATGCTGCAGCATTGTCAGACTGCACATCATTATCTAATGTATCAACAGGTCCAGTCACCTGAGATGGTTCAGCCACCTTTGTTTGCAAGGATGTCAGACTCTCATCACTGAAGAATGAGGAATATGGTTGTGAAACCTGCAGATGAATGATGTTTAGTTGGTCTTCAGCTAGGAGCAAAATTTGTTGGGTCCATAATTTAATTAGGAATGTATTATGCATAGATTCAGGTCGACCACCAAATGAATATTTATGCAAACATTATAGATAAAAAGGACCATGTACTAACAGAGCATGCAAATTTTGATCAATTGGCCTCAATTAAAATTCTTAGTATAATGGATCAAATTCACTGCATTGCTAATAGTAGAACATATAGAGCGCATTTACTTTGAAGAAACAGTTCCTTTTCTCTGCATTTTCCACTAGCTTGTTCCATTGTTCACTCCTCCTTAATGTTGAGGCAGATCCAACCACCTATATCAACAACAAAAAATGGATCACATTCAGGCATATGGACCAATTGAAATTCTTGAAATCATCACATTAACCCCAAAAGATACAGTACCAACACTGCAGACTTTGCTCTAGTGATCCCAACTTTCATTCGCCGGATATCCTCCACAAACCCTATACCTTTATCTTTGCTCGCCCTGACACATGAAAATATTGCAATGTCCTTTTCCCGTCCCTGAAAGAGAGACGAGAGTATTCTTTAATATCAAATCTAATGTGCCAACCATGTAAGAATTATCTTTAGAGAGAGAAGCCCAAGTTACACGACAACCCTTAAAGTAATAATCCATTGAAATGAAAGAAATATTATATTATAAAATATATACTTCATTTAACCATGATTTATTGGTCCAATTTTTGATTTTTTTTTTATAATTTAATCATGTGAAACTACACAAAGCGTTGTCTATGGTGCAGTGCAACAGTTCATGTGGATGTATATCTATAACCAGCTATTTAGATCACTCAGAATCTTAGTCTTGCAAATGTCAGGTTTATTGTATTCCAAATGATAAACAATCAAAACCTTATTTTAGTATTTGCATAATTTATTATTAAATAATCAATACTAAAAGCAAAATTGAAAATGAAGGACATCATATGATTAACATTAAGCTAGTTTACCTGGCAACCATCAACAGTACATATATCCACTATTTTCTCAGCTGACATTCCAAAGGTATCTTCAAAACGTTTTTGGAAGAGCTTGACCTGTTGACTATAGGGTGATATAATTGCAACTTGGTTACCAGACTTCAGTGTCGGATAAAGTGAAATAAGTTTTTGATACAAGAATAGAACAAAGTCAACTTCCTCAACATTTATCCATGAGCCACTCCCAGGTGGCCGAGCCTCTTTTCCCTCATGAATGTCAAAGAAGCAGAAGGGGCCAAAGCAGCGGTAATCATGCCATGCGTGTATTGCCCGTGATTTGACTTCATCCCCATCTTCCAAGGAGTCTTCATAAAACTCTCTAGAGGGAAAGCTTCTTATCTGTTTGATCATAACATGATAAAACCCACTAAGAAAAATTGACAGGAAATTCAAAAGGAAGATAAAAGTAATAGAAGAAAGGAACACAAGTGTTGGGAAAAAACACACATCTCTTCATGCACAATGATGAAAGAACACACAATAAAATTAAGAAGGCAACACCATAAAGAAAAATAGAAAATATCACAAATTTATTTAACGTGATTTGGCTTTTCATGCCTACATCCACAACAGTTTATTTGTTTAACGTGGTTTGGACCCTCATTCCTACATCCACAACACAAGTTTGTTTAATGTGGTTCGAACCCTCATCCTTACATCCACAACCTCATCACAAGTTTTCTAGACAAACTTGTAAACCCTCTCTTCACATAACCCCCCTCTCTCACTTAGAGAGGTGACCCCCTCTTCAGGTTGGATGATTCTTCTCATCTCAAGAACCTCTATTTATAGACATGACATCCTAATCTTAAAAGAGGAAACAAATCCAAAGTAATTATAAAAGGAAAGCCATTGAGTACTCAAGGTCCAAATCCAAACAAGATTGATATAATACCTATTTTTTTAACTTGATGCAACACAATGAGAAACCCAAAAAATACATCATAAGTATGAAGTATCTGGTTAGTTTTGGAGGCAATTCTCTCGTGTTTCAACCTCTTGTTTCAGAGACAATTCCCTTGAGTCTCAACCTCATGATACTCATTTGGACACAGAACATATATTAAACAAATTAGTTTTGCAAGATTCTCCTTAACATATGTATTAGAAATGGGTTAGGTAAGGCCTAACTCAACTCCAAAACCTAATTCAAGGGGGAAGGATAGCCCAAGCCTTCTAAGCAGTATTTTAGCCATATTCCTAGCCAATATAGAACATCTTAACACTATGCACTAACCTCAGGATGCATTAGGTATTGAGTCTTCAATACCATATCTTAATGAAACAAAAAGGACAAGAAAACAAAAAAAAAATCAGGTGTTAGCCAAAAGAATGGTTTAATGTATTAAATTGATAACCATCACCAAAATAATTGTTTACCCATGATTCTTAGCAACGTCAGAAATTACAGTAGCTGGAAGTTGAGCAGGATCACCAACCTTAAAAAATAGCAAGAAAATGTAGTATCAATAGGGACAACATTCGCCCAAAATAATTTGAAAAGTCTTAGTCCAACAAGTTTTAAAAGGGTTCAATAATTGTTGTAAAACAACATTTCCATATATTTTGTCTAGTCAATTAGTAAATCAATAGACATGAATTATCAATCTCATCCCTGTATACCATTTCATATCTTTTGGATTGAGAGTTACAATGAATAATGAGTTTGCTTTCTTTACAGATGCTGTCAAAAAGGTATATTTTCCCTTGAAATCCGTATTTTATAAATGATGGATAGTTAACATGTAAATTAAGACATATCTGCAACTTAAATACTATAAAAGTAAAATAGTGTAGGTCTTCATAATGCAAGGATCAACGATGAAAAGTACCAGAAAAACTTTTTTGCATTGATTGGCTAAAGGAACAAGAGTTGCAGGCTCCACCTGTCATATTAAGAGATGAAATAAAATAAGCAACATCAGTTTTACATTAGATATTGACAATCCTTAATCTGCTCATTACAAATAATAAGTAAAGGGAAAATATTTCATCTCAACTACATAATAATAAATCATTTCAACTTTCCAAGATTGCCTATTTTCATTGTAACTTGGGAAACAAGAGTTAGAATTATTAGTCTAATTTAGGAAATAAATATTGTTTCCTAAAGAATCTCTTTACGAAATCCCTCTTGTGTATTTGGTTCTACTTGTTTCATGTATGATCTTTCTCAAAGTAAAGATAAATTATCTGTCATATTATGAAATTTCTTTCTTGGGTCTTCTTGACTTGGGGAACTGGGGTTACTAACTCTCCTACAAATAGATTCTTCAGTTCTGTTGATGTCACCTTTTTCAAGGATACACCTTTATTCAGTATACAAGTGGAACCAGATTCAAGATCTTAGGTCTTATCGCTGCCTTATCTAAGCAACCCTATTTTAATCCTCAAAAGTCAACAACCTCTTCCCAACCACAGCAGTTCTCTCCTTGCCTACTCACTTCTTAATTCTTATCAGTGTCATCCTCATCATATGCCTCCAGAAGTAGCCCCTTTCTATAGTCTAGTGATTCATTTCCTGCTTTAGCGTCTTCACCTATTCTAGTCCCACCTGAATCTCCAACTGACTTACCTATGGCTGTTCGCAAATGTATTTATTCTTCCTATAATCTTCATCCCATTTATAATTATTAGATAGCTTTGTCACATTGATTTTTTTGCTATTTTTTTGTTTCCCTTTCTTGATAACATGGATCTCTTATACTCCAAATACTTTCTACTCTATTATAAAAAAAATAAACCAATTGTTACACCAATATGAGTGATTGACTGATAACTAAATACATGAGTTAAGGACAACCAGGAAGAATATTATGATATTAAACTATGGAAGTAGAAGTAATTCAATTTCTTTTTCTTCATACAATTTAATGAAGTTGATGTTAGACACTTTTCATATTCCAGTGCTCCAAACATGCATGTTTAAGCTTGCGGGAGGAGCTGAGTTTTATATCATGAGATAAGTAGAATCCCTATAACAAGGAAAATCCTTGGGAGCACTGTCCCATTAAAAAACTTCACTAAAAGACATGAGGCCCTCTCATTTGACAAATATTTTTTTAGGGATTTTAGATATATTTCAGATTGTAGAATTAGTCCTCTATTACTTATTTACTCCGAGGTACATATGATATTTTGTATTCATCTTGCACAAAGATTATTCATTCGCTCTAAAGAAAGTGGCCAATAACAACTAGGAAAGCAAGCTGTTAAAGTTTAATAATAATTGTCAGTCCTCTCCGGCCCCAAAATAACTAATTTATCTGATTTATAATATAAAACTATTTCTGTCTTTCACCTAATAGCTTAAGCTTTCCAGATAGTTGCTTCATGGCATATTATCAGTCTCTATGATCAGATGGTCTAGAGTTCAATCCTTGCCTCCCCTATTCTTTTCTAATAAAAAGTTAAATTATAGCACAATATGGCTATGGACATGCATTATCCACGGTTCAAGCCCAAAGGACTCTTGTGAGAAGGGTTGAGGATGAGATAGATTTATAACAAAAAATTGTTCATATGTCTTCACCTGATAGCTTAAGTTTTAGGGATAGTTGGTACGTGACAGTTATTCCATCTGCATACTATTCAAAATTAGTTGCAGGAATATTTTCAGGAACTGCAGCAACTTCCTTTAGACCAAACTTTGGCAAGTTAGTTTATAATACAAGCATCTAACAAGTGATTCAGCAACTAAACTGAAGAAGATTTCACACTTACAGCTTGTGCTGCTTCATCTATAATCACAACATCAAAGCTGCGGTTTAGTTTACTGAAAACATGGGAACCACTAAAGCTGAGAGTCGAGAAGACCTGCCAAGCAAAAAGAAAATACTAAAAAAATCACATTGCATTTTGCTTTTCCTTTTGCATTCAACATAAGCATGAAATATATACAATTGTGGCCTCATCTAAAATTGCAGCCCGGAGACTATCATCATTACTTCCTGCAGGACCATTACTCTGTTTATTAGTAGATGATTTATTAGTACTGGCACGTTTTTGTTTCATCTGCACGTAAAATTTTAAACATGAAAATTTGACCCAAATTACATTTAAGTGCAGATTAACAATACAAATTGCAATATAAACAGATATCCTGTAAATAAAATTTAGACTACCAATTCATTAGTCAAAAAGTACAGTCAAAATTGGCAGGTTTGAACCAAGTTCAAGAAATATGTATTAAGCTCAAAATTCATTTTCGTTAACAACATTATTTTCCTCAAAGGTCTATAAAAGTTCATCAGTCATCACCATATCTTCAGTGGTTGATACTTGAAACACATCATAAATAAAGCTAGGGGTGATGAATATGCTTTGGGCTTGAAATCTACATATTAATGTGTTTTGGCCCAATTATAAGATGTATGAAGCTTGAACACAAATTAAAATCATTTCAGCGATCAGAGATCCTTGCAATAAAAGCAAAAAGATGTAAATAAGTTTTCAGTCCTAGTGAAGTGATGATGAAGCTTAAACATCTTCAAGTGCAAATGCAATTTTGGCACAGTTCATGGATACCTATTGGTCAAAAGCCTACAGAATAATGCAGGTTTTTGGTTCATAACAATGGCATTGGTGTCAATATTAAATGAGGATCTAGATTCCCTAAACTCATCTCTCTATTTTATTGTTATTACCCTCTCTCTCCCTTTCAGTTATTCTACATTATTTCCTTCCCCAGTCCCCACTCTCACCTGCCACATCAGCAATCTGTTAGGTTCAACTCTATTAGCACAACTATTCTCCAGGTTTCCCATTCTGCCCTTGTTTCAGTGGATTAGTCCACTGCATCCCTTTGTACCCCTTGGTACCTACAACTAAGTAATGGGGTCTATCACTGTCACTCTGGACGTCCGTACAGGCATTCAACAATAAGAATGGTGAGAAGATAAAGTAATCTAAAATGAAATAAAATATAACCTCCTTCACAGATGCCTGAAACACATTCACCAGCATAATTAACTCCAAACAATCGATGTTCTTTATAGTAACAAATGTTGCAGTCTTTTCATCTACAACCTTTGTCCCTATATATAAGACCCTTTCAATTAATTCAGTCTTTAAGAAAAGTAGTTAATTTAGTTAAAATCACATTAAATTTGTCAATATTTGTACTACTCTTCCAAGATTATCCTTCATTTCTCTCTCCACTTAATTGCTTCTCACCTAATTAATTAATGTGGCTTCTATTCTCCAGTCCTAATAAGGGAGAGTGTAACTATTTAAGGGTATTATAGGAAACAAATATTTAATGCACCAAACAATTAGAAGAGGGTCTTATAGAAAGAGACAAACAATAAAGTGAAAAGGATCTCATATATAGGGACAGATGTAATAATTTTAGACCATGCATTATATTACAGCTCTTCATTAATTTAATGAAAATGTTAGCATCCCCTTAGGCTGATTTTTAACATCTAAAAGTGGAAAGTTTTTATTGAAAAAGAAAAAAAGAATTATTAAATTTTTATATTTTCAAATCAATAAAAGTTTTCTTTGTCAATAAAAACTTACCACTTTTAGATGCATAAATCTGCCCCAAGTAACACCTGACCTATTAATTTAATAGCTAAGCTCCCCTCCTGACCTGCCAGGCATGATTATGGCATTAAAACTAAATTTTACAGAATATGGAAGATTAAATAACAGCAGTGGCAGCATAGCTAATTAAAACGCATTCGGTCTAATCTTCCATACAAGTTCATCCAGGGAAACAGCCTTGATAGAATGATGTGCTTTGAGACCAATCCGCACAATTTTAGGGCAATAAACACGATCATTTTCATCATGTATGCCTGAGAACATGCATGAACAACAATTAAAAAATAAATATGCAATCATGATAAGATTAAGATTGTATAGAAATAAGGCCACACAACCAGGATCACAATGACATCTCCCTAGTAAAGGTGTCCCAGTTGAAATCTTAACCCCCACCCGAAACAGAAAACTAAGAGGGACAAAAATCATACTGCACTAAATGCATCATTTTTAATTTTTATATAAGGAATCTCAATTCTGCAAGCTTCAGAACTCTTGGCATTAAAATTTAGTACACAAATACTTTCAGCTGACTAATTGCCAAATTTTGCATGCTATCTGAACAAATAATCCTTGGCACTCTTTTGCTCTAGTAGCATTGCTGCATAACGCAAGGAAATGTAGTGCAAAAGAAAAAACTTCTTTCCCATATTAAATGCATTAGAGAAACTTCATACCTCCATTGAAAACCCTCAACACAATCTCATCAAGGGCAGAGTTTGATGGGGCGCATACTAGCACTCTTACACGATACTTACGATTTGAAGTTAGAGCTTCAGGTTTCTGATAATACCCATCATTAGAGAAGATATTATTTTGCAAAATCAACAATTTTAACCAACGAAACAGTACTTACTAGTTCATTTCCAGTAGTTGGAAAAAACCATCATCACCATCTTTCGGCATCAAACTATCCCTTGGATTAATACCATTAAACCATGGAGACGCTAGTGCCCAATGTCTTTGTCTGCCAAAGGAAAAGGGAATAGAAAAAATAAAAAAAAAAATCTTCTAGCAAGATGAAATATGAAAAGTGCAATCAACTAACAAAGCTAGCATAAAAACCATCTTTGTCCTATTTTAATAGTTCTTGGGGAAGAATGGTCATCATCCAAATTGATTATAAATGAATAACTCTAGATGGTACAGCAATATAACAGAAGATCTGACAGGTGAAATTAATCAACAAGGTGATTGTGGAATATCTAATTTAAAACTAACTATAGCAAGGCACTAGTGCAACATCATCTAATCGAATTAAATTGTTCTTGAATTCCACAAAGCCTAAGAGTGAAAGAGGAAGCCAATATGCAAGGCATACTAAGGACGCCAAAATCAACTTCATCAGTTTGGAAGTGTACTCTGCTATAGACTTGCATTCATAACCTCTACTAAATAATAAAACTGACTTATCTGACCTATACATCAATCATCCAGAATTGTACTTTGATTAGAATCTCTTATTAAATGAAAACCCTACTTATGAATACTCTTATCCAAATACTTTCTTTGGAGCTTGGAGAATTCTAAAGTAGAGTTAAGCCAGTTTGTTTTCTCACTCTTATCATCCTTCAACAACACAGATATCAAATAAGTAATCATCCAGATCACTTACAGATATCATGCCCTTAACTTTAAACAATCCTCCCAGCTTCTTATGATGCTAATTTAAAGTTATACCAACTTATGTGAACAGAAACCAAGAAAATGTGCACTTAATTACAACTATTTTCTTGATGTTTACTTTACGATATAATATAAATATCAATTTTTACCCTCCTTGTTGCACTTCTACTTTGATTTAAAACAATATTTAAATATGAACCACTGGAAGATAGGCACAGCCAGAGAGGAAAAATGTATAACACAATGCTAGAAGAAACCAATAATGTAAAGAACAAAAAATTTGAAGATGTCCCAGATGGAGAATAAAAAGAAATATCATATCAGAATCACAGGAAAAACCAACATCCATGACTTGAAGTTGTCTTGAATAAGTGAAGCCTAGATATTCTCAAAGCAAATCTTACTTCTCCTCAATAGGTAATTGTGGTCCCTGACTTAGCTCATAGGTCCTGCTTCCAAGAAACAAATATCAATAAACATATGTATGAGCAAAGAGAAACATTAGGCAAAAATGTGACCATAAATTGCTTGGTAGAAGCAAAAATTGCTTCAAAATCTCACATCTACCAGACACACTCTTATAATGCTTTGCCCAAGACAATAATCAAAACCAAAAACAGAATTTTTAGACATAGAAGACTACAGAAATGCATAAAAATATTATACATACTTTGAATGCATTCTTGTAGGAGTAGCATGCAAAATGGTACTTAGAATCCCAAGTATGGTCTGAGTCTTCCCAGTCCCTGGGGGCCCCTGAAAGAGAGTTGTTAGGCTCAGCTACAATTTTTTTATATATATATTAAAAAAAATACTATACATTGATAACAAGTTAACAACCCAGATATACATCTCATAATATCTAGCAAAGGGATAATGCATGTCAATAGAAATTACAACAGCAAGAAAGGACCTAGCTTCAGCAAAAAAATCTGGAAAGGACCTAGTGACATGATGCAAATGGACATTATAACCTGTTTTCCAGTAGTAAAAAATTACAAACTCTAACTCAATGGCCTAGCTTTCAAGCTTTGTATGATAAGAAACACAAAATAGCAAAGGATAAATTATATTTGTTACAAGAAATCAGGAACTGAACCAGTTCACAATTCAACCAGTCTAACTGATTAGTCTGTTTCTTACAGAACTTTAAAAAAATAATGCTCAGGCTTTTTGAAGCTCAAAAAGAATATCACGACTAATTTAGCCTAAAATTAGAGAAAAAACTGGCTGGAAGACATCTTGAAATCGGCAGTTCTTTGTAATAAATTTCTCCCAATTTCTAACTATAAAAAACAAGTCTTTTTACAAAAAAATTCAGCATACACCGATAAACATAACATCAAATATTACCTAAAACAAACGGCATGTATGCAAAACATTAAATGAATTTTACAGCAGAAGCAAAGCCAGACATAGAGGCCAACCTGTATCAGGACAAAGACTTTTGATGATAGACCAGCCTGCAACAGAAATAAAATGTTACTATGGAATAAATAATGCTACATGAGCTTTATGTCTTGTAAAAGAATAAAAACTTTTGATCGATCCTCCCTTATAAAGATTCTTTGGTCCTTTTTTCTCTCTTCTTTGTTGTTTGACTTATAAGTTACTATGGCATATGTTGCAAAGGAGATTTTTCTTATAATTGTACATGCTTGGATGAGCTTTAAACTAAAAAAGCAAAAAATAGCTAAACTTTTATGCTTCTTGAAAGACCTTACAAAAGCTAATTTTGAGAAAGGAGAAGCTATTCAAACATTAAAAAGTATTTTTTGAAAACTGCATCCAAATTGAAAATAGCTTTTACTTTTTTCAGAAGATCTTTCCAACAGCTTCATCAACAAAAAGACATTTTCTCTTCCAAAAAAGTACTAAGAGTTTCATAAAACAAAAGAAAATGATAAAGAAAGCATACACGAAGATGGGAAGAGATTGGTGAGCTTTTTAAGGTTTTTGTTTTACTGTTCTTTTTAATGTTGATTTTAGGTAGTTTGCTTTGGAGGTCACTTGCTCTTGCATTTCTTTTTTTTTAACTCCTATATCAAAACAAAAAGAAATTGAGATGAGATTTTTTTGGTATAATTGATTGAGATGAGATTGAAATTATAGAATCTAAGCCTTTAACATGTACAGAAGAAAAGAAAATGAGGGAAAACAAGGAGCATGCTCAAACTGGGAAAACTTGGAAACAAGAAAATGAGAAACAGGACTCTGAAAGATATGTTATGCATGATAATATGCTTGAAGTACTACATCCTGAATTTTAATTATAGCATCCTTTTAACTAAATGTCAAATCCAAACTTGAAAATATGTCATCTTAAATAATTGCCAGAATCCCTATTTATCCTTTCCAAACAATATATCAGCAGCTAACAATGATACAAAGAGAAAGAACACTGGATTGCTTAAAAAAAAGCAAAAAGATAATTAATAAACCTGAAACTCAGTTGATGAATAAGTTTTTGTTACTCTATTGAACTTCTAAACTAAAAACTTACTGTTATGGCCTCACGTTGGTACTGATTGAAAGCACTTTCAACATATTCCCTCAAAGGGATTGGGATTTTCCAACCCTCGGCTTCTGTGCCAAAATTCTCTCCAACTGCATTTAATATTAAATCCTTGTATGGGAGACAGCTTATAGTTCGTACAGCCAAATACTCACGAGCAATGGTAGATAAGCTGCACAGCTGCATGATTTTCACATTGGATCAAATTATAAGAACCTTTCAGCTGTTAAGAAAAAAATAATGAAAACCTCTATACCTTTTTTATAAATTAATAAAACCAATTCATTAGTCAAGGATGAAATCCCCCAAGTATAAAAAGCACACAATTGATATCACTTAATTCTATACAAGGAAAGGGGACAAACTAGACCAAAAAAGTGGAACTACATTTTTTTTTATCAGCAAAATTAATATTATATTATAAATAATTCAGTACACGGGGTACTGATGAGTGTACAGATCTTGAGCCAGATAAACAGAAATATGGTGTCCTCATACAAGCAATATCTCAAGAATTAGGAGATCTTATATCTGACAGAATGCTTAGCTCAAAACTATCCAGTGTCTATATACTTACCCCTCCCTGATTACAAAAACCATCACTAATATTACAGGACCAGTGGTGAAAAGGTATGTCAAAACCTTTTTCCAGATTTTTTAGCCACGTCCAGCACAAGAAAATAGCACCCTCCATGAATTTACTAACATTGAAACTTTCATTTAAAAGATAATCTGGTTTCTATGCTGCCAAATACTCCAAGTTAAGGAAATCCACCAAATATACCAACGCTGTATCCTGATACCAGAAAACCTCCCAAAAGCATGTTGGAGGAAGTGTTGTCTTGGAGTTTGCAGAAATGCACCGCTGATGTTTATCCAGGACATCGATTCCCACCAAAGCGGCAGAATTTTACTGCAGCTGAAAAATAGGTGTGCTGTATCCTCTTCCTTGTTTCTGCAGAATAGGCACATAGAATCAATACTTCCAATATTTCTCCTACGTAAGTTCATCTTTGTTGGCAATCTGTCCCGGATTAATCTCCAAGCGAAGAAGGAGGCTTTGCTTGGGATCTTTAATTTCCACAGTTCATTAAGAGCTCCATCTTGATTCTCATTTGTGGTATCTCTCATAAGCAACATGTACACATTCCCCACTGTATAGTTGCCACTTGAATCTCTCTTCCAGACCCACTTGTCCTGTCGGTTAAGATGTATTGTAATACCTTCTATGTCCCCTAGGAACTTAGAAGCCATATGTATTTCTACATCAAAAAGTGGTCGCCTCAACTGAAATCTCCACCCCCAGCCTGCATCTAATAAACTCCCCATCTGCTGGATAAACTGTTCTTGCTGGTAAGAATTAATGTATAGCCTAGGGTACTTCAGCATGAGTGGTACACCATCTTCTCTCCAACCATCCTCCCAAAATCTCACCCTTGCTCCGCACTCCACCTTCCATTTTATCCCTTTTTCAAACCAATTACGCTCCTCAGTAGAATGAGTAATGAATCTAATGTCTTGTCACCATAAGGATTCACTTTTGACCCTTCTTTCCTCATCCAAGTTCCTCCATCCTCCGTATTTTGAATCCAACACCCGAGCCCACAGTTTCCCTTGGTGATGGAATAAATTCCATCGCCATTTTTCGAGAAGGGCATAATTAAATTTCCTTAGGTACCTAATTCCCAGTCCCCTTTTCTCCTTTGGTAGGCAAACTGAATCTTAGGGTTGTCAATACAGGCCGGCCCGCCCCGCTAAGCAAAACGGGCTACCTTTCCTAGCCTGGCCCGTTTCAAGCTGGCTTGCTTGGCCCGCAAGCCACCCGCCAGCCCGCCAATTTATTTATTTATTTTTTCCAGATTTTGTATTGTCCTTTATCATTGTTGGTAACATCAATTTAGCATTGTCCTTTATTGTTGTTGGTAGCATTAACTCTTGTCACTTTATAATTTTTTATAACTAAAAATAATAATATACTAGAAGTAAGCAATAAAAGAATAAAACCTATCACAAACATCAATATCTAGAATCTAGATGACCTTCAGACCTTGTCACCTTGTGTGCCTCTAATCCCTCAAAACTTCCTGTATTTAAGGTTTTTACACAGATTAAAAAAATATTTATATATACAAACTTAAACTAAATTATTCTAATTTATAAATCATAAAGAGAAACTAAAAGTCCACAATACAAAATAATTATCCAATAATTGTCCAATAACTCAAACTCAATAATAATAATCATAAACATAAACTCAAGACTACTCAATGTCCAATAATTATCCACAAACTCACATTAGCATCAAAGTCAATGTCCACACTAATAGTCCACAAACTCACATTCAAGCATCAAAGTCAATGTCCACACTAAAACCCTCAGTATTACAACTTGTCCATAAATCACAAGTCAAAGAAATCCTATTAGGGATGGTCATCGTGGTGGCTTTAATCGTGGTGGTGGCTACAGTCGTGGAGGCAATGACTCTAGCTGTGCTGGAGGTTGTTGTGGTGGCGGCAAAGGCCGCAGTCGTTATGCAAATTTTCAGTGCCAAATTTGGTCACACGGCAACGGTGTGTCATTTACGCTATGATTCTGATTTTCAGCCAAACGAGTCTCTCACTCTATTGGAACCGGTGTTTCAAGGCAATTCATCGAACACCTTTGATTCAAAACAGAATCCAAGAACTAATTTCCACAAAGATTCCCAACCTAGTGCAATGCTGGTTAATTCTGAAAATCAAGATCCTAACTCTACTACTTGGATACCTGATTTTGGTGCATCCTTCCACGTAACTGGAGAGTCTCAAAACATACAGCAACTTGTTCCTAATGACCTCTACAAGTTTCGACATTTTGCACTCAAAGACTCTGCTTCAGCCACCTGCCTACTTTCAAATTCCAGTGTTCATTTGTTGTTACTTTTGTTTCTAGTAGTTCTAATACACATTTATGATTCCATTCTAAATCCAATTTCTAATGTTAAAATAGCACCTAGTACTAACTCTCAAACTATATGGCACCTTAGATTGGGCCATCCTAATGCTAATGTACTAAGGATTGTGCTTAATCATTGTAATACACCATAGTTAATAAAACTGTTTGAATTTTGTGCTGCTTGTTGTGTTGGTAAGTCACATAGACTACAATCTTCTCGTCTCAAACTATATATTCTGTTTCTCTTGAACTTATATACAGTGATTTGTGGGGACCATCTCATATTTCATCCTCAAATGGTTTCTCTTCTTATATAAACTTTGTTGATGTCTATTCTAAGTTCACTTGGATCTATTTTCTTAAAATAGAAACGATTTCTGTTTTTCAGCAATTTAAAACCATGGCTGAACTCCAATTTGATACTAAAATAAAGAGTGTTCAAACAGATTGGAGAGATGAATTTGGACTTCTTACCTCATTTCTTCAAACCCATTGGATCATTCACAGGCTGATTTGCGCTCACACACATCATCAAAATGATTTTGTGGAGAGAAAACACAGGCATATAGTTGAGTTAAACCTCACTCTTCTCAAACAAGCTTGTCTCCCTTTATAATTTTGGGATTTTGCCTTCCAAACTATTATTTATTTGATAAACAGACTTCCCACTGCCTCTCTTAAATTTCAAGTTCCTTATATTGTTTTATTCAACAAGTCACCTAATTACAATTTTTTGAGAAACTTTGGATGTTCTTGCTATCATTTTCTCAGACCCTATAATAAACACAAACTTATTTAAGGTCACATGAGAGTTTGTTTCTTGGTTATTCCACTTCTCACAAAGGCTACAAGTGTCTCTCTCCTAAAGGCAAATTATATGTTTCCAAAGATGTCTTCAATGAACTTAAATATTCGTACAATGATCTTTTTCCATCTTTGTCCACCTATGTCACTTCTTCTAAGAGTAATTTTTTACCTATTGCTCATATTCCTCTTGTTTCACCTTCTCCTAATGAACTCACTCCTTCTTAACATGCTGAGACTAATTTTACTTCTATAAGTGTTGACCCTTCTATATCCCTCAATACTGAACTCCCTAATTCTCAAAATGTCACACCATATTTTCCTCTTTCAAATGCTGAACCAAATTTTGTTACTAATGAACAGCCTAACACTGCTTCTGACTTAAACAGAAATTCATGTGAACTATCCATTACCTCTTCTTCTCATTCTCACACTGTCAGTTCTCCTTCTTCTTCTAATCCTGTTCTTCCCTCACAAAATTTCCATTCTGTGCAAACCAGATCCAAGTCTGGAATTCATCAACCTAGGCTGCATCCTTCACTATTTTTGGCACATTGGGAACATAAGACAGTTAAACAAGCTCTTGCTGACCCTTAATGGTTTGCTGCTATGAAACAAGAGTATGAGGCTCTTCTTAACAATAAAACATGGGATCTTGTTCCTCTTCCCAAAGACAGACAAGCTGTGGATTGTAAGTGGGTCTTCAGAATTAAGGAGAATGTTGATGGGACAGTTAATAGGTTCAAGGCTAGGTTAGCAGCTAAAGGATTTCATCAAGTTGTTGGTTGTGACTTTAATGAAACCTTTCTCCTGTGATAAAACCTGCTAGAAATAGGCTAATTATCACTCTTGCTATCACTAATAAATGAGATTTGTTCCAGCTAGATGTCAACAATGCCTTTTCAAATGGCTATCTTGAAGAGACTATCTACATGCAGCAGCCACAAGGCTTTGAAAGTTCAGATAAAACCTTGGTTAACAATCTACAAAAAGCATTGTATGGCCTTAAACAAGCCCCAAGACAGTGGTTTGATAGGCTAAAAGGAACTCTGTTACAGCTTGGGCTTGCCACCAGCAAGCGTGATCCTTCTTTGTTTGTTTATAAAGACAAAGGACATATTATCTACATTTTTGTTTATGAAGATGATATTATTATTACTAGTACCTCCAATGTTATAATTCAGCAACTCACCACCAAGCTTCATTCCAATTTTTCTCTTAAACAATTGGGAAAACTTGACTATTTTCTTGGCATAGAAATCAAATCATTGGCTGATGGGACTATACTACTGACTCAAAGCAAATATATCAGAGATTTGCTTCAGAAAACCAAAATGGCAAAAGCACAATCTATTTCTTCCCCTATGACTGCTAATTGCAAGTTAACCAAAGTTGGCTCAGATTTACTTAGCGATTCATCTCTCTATAGGTTTGTTGTTGGTGTTCTCCAATATACAACCATTACAAGGCCTGAGTTAAGCTATGTTGTGAACAAGGTCTGTCAGTTCACGGCTAATCCTATGGACTTTCATTGGACAGCTGTTAAATGCATTCTAAGGTACCTCAAAGGCTTTATTCATCATGGTCTGCATTTCAAGGCTGTTCCTTCCTCTCAGCCTTTAACTATGAAAGCTTTATGTGATGTTGATTGGGCCTCGGATCCAAATGATAGAAGGTCTACGTCTGTTGCAGTGATTTATTTTGGTCCTAATTTGGTCTCATGGTGGTCCAAGAAACAACAAATTGTGGCTAGATCTTCCACTGAAGCTAAATACAGGAGCTTGGCTCAAGCCACAACTGAAGTTACAGGGATTCAAACTCTTTTAACAGAGTTATTTGTTCCTTTTCAGACCCCAGAGATTTACTGTGACAATCAAAGTGCAGTGGCTATCACTCATAATCCAGTTCTTCATTCCCCAACTAAGCACATGGAGATTGACATCTTTTTTGTCGGGGAGAAAGTCTTAGCTAGAGAGCTCGAAGTGTATCATATTCCTGCTATATATCAATGGACTGATGCCCTCACTAAGCCTCTATCACCAACTCGGTTTTTTTTTCTTAGGTTCAAACTCAATGTAGTTGAGTCTATTTCTAACCCTCAACAACGACATATAGCAGTACTTACAAATAAGTGAATAACCTACCAATGGAGGACCAATCAAATCCATGACCATTTTTATATAATAGATAATCAAATATGAAATATCAAGTGCAGGAGGGAATTAAATATAATGATATTTTATCTTTTTTAGAGTAGCTAATCTCCTCCTTCCTCCTCCTCAAAATATACCTAATATGTGTAAAAATGCATACATGTAATTGAAATATATAAAAATGTAAGTTTAATTATTTCATGTGATTGAAACACACGCACATTGTCAATGGAAGTAACTGCCAAGAATAAAAGAATGTATTATGAAATCAATATGTTTTTTTTGCCATTTGTGGCCTGATTTTAGCAAGTGAAACTTCAGGCACCCTTGTATAGAGCAAAAACCAAATATCATAATAGTACCTGACATGTAAAGTCTTCATCTAATTGCAGTACTCAAGATAAAACTAAAGAATGCATATACAACAAAGAACAATGTCAATATTATTATTATTTGCAAACAAGCAATGTCTACAAAGGAATATTTTTTATTCTTAACAAAAAATTATAATATCCAAGAAATGCCATAGTAATAAAAACATTAAAATTCATAGTTGATAGGCAAACTACATCTTTCCTCTGGCAAGAATACAAGATAGAACAAGTTACCTTCATAAAATATAACTGTCTCTCTGTCTCGCATATATGAGAGCGCATGTTAAACAGTCTGGGGCAAGATTGTACATTATCTGTATTGAAATTTGAGAACTCTCCAGCAAGATAGAGTCTAACTCGAAGAAGCCTTGTTTCAAAAAATTTCCGCACATGTTCCACCAAGGCAAATGCATAAACAGTAGGTAATCTTTTGCCATTCAAAAACTGTGCAGTGACAAATATTGATAGCAAATCAGGTCAAAATAGGCAAACAATTCAAAGTCCAAAAGCACAAAATCTCTTATCACTAGTAGTACCTTCTCTTTTGAAAGCAGCAAAAGATCATTTTGTGATATTGATTCTCCCTCGTTTATTTCACACGGAAATTCTATAAAGTGAAAGTCATCCGCCTCACTCCAACTTTTAACCACCCCCAATTTCCATTCAGTAACTGTGGTCAGGCAAACGAAAAAAGTTCTTTAGCAACAAAAAAAAAACCTCCAAACTTTTTTTGTGCGCCTAGGGTATCTCAGCCAAGAGCTGGAGATTAATCTAGAGATTTATTTAAGGGGCTACTCTCTCCTAATAGATATTCTCCCATACACACAGACTTGGGGTCAAACTCCTGACTACATGCTTAAGGAGTATACTTACATTTCAAACCATACCACACCATATTGAAAGGGGGAACCGCAATTTAGGCAGAGCTTTAATAGTCCACTGGCAAGTGCTACAATGCCATTAACTATAGACAATGCTACATTGCTACTGCTAGAATAACAATAATCCACTGAAAAAATAGACGCGAAAATAGTTTAAATTAAAAATACCCTCTTCCTCCTCTTTCTCCTAAATGATCTGGGATTTGGCTTCTTCAAAGACGAGGGACTCGTATGTGGCAATGTAATCATCAACATCTTTGTAGCGTTGCTTCACCTTCACGAGTGTCGGCACCACAGTCCCTTTCTTCTCGTTGTTTTTCTGCTTCTGAAAGCATCAAACTTGAAAGACTTATTATTGAATGTAAAAACAAATGAACAAAGAAATAAAAAAGAGTAAGGGAATGAAGTGAATTGCCTTGGATTTCTTGAGGAGAGCAAAGTAGTCCCAACTAAGAATAATCTGGTAGAAGCGGCGGATTACAGATTCTTCCTGAAGCTTTTCCTTCCCCACCACCGCCATAACAACAACAACAACAACAATCACTGAACGAGACAAGAGACACAGGGTTTAAGACTAAAATAAAAATCACCCTTTTAAAACAAAACTAAACCCAATACTATTGTTAATGTCAAAGAATGATTTTTATCTACAGTGCGTGCAATCAACATAAACACTGTGGTTCCTGAGACTTGAGAGTGTGATTACCTGGAAAATGGTGCGACTGCAACGCACGGCGGCGGCCTGGTGGTTGGCGCGGCAACCAGTGGCGCCGGACGGGCCTCCAGTGGCTGCCGCGACGGCGGTTGGAGGTTGTGCTCGTGCAACGGCGCGGGACTTTACTCTTAGAAGTAGTGCATTGATGGGCTTTTACATAATAATCCTGATTTAATCCGCTAAAAAGTTTATTTACTTTTAATAAAATGTAATTCATACAGAGAGATATTAATATAATTTTATTATTAAAAAAATTGCATACAAATACTACAATAACCCTAAATTTTATGTTTATTAGCGGAAATACGGGAGCTGTCACGCCTGTATGTTCATATTTTTATTGTGCTGTTACGTTAAAAAAATTAATATATTATAATAATTTATAATTATAATATATGAATTTTATTACACATCCCAGATGAAAAAATTAAAAAACAAATTGAATAGCATAACTAAAAATAAAAATAATTAATTGTCATATAAAAATCACAATAATTTTGATTTTGAAAAAATATTCTTCTTTTTTTTATAAATTGTCTTCTTGTTAACAATGATAATTTTTAATTGCATATCCCATGAAATAGACATATTAAATTAATTAAAACAGTAATTAATAACAAACAAATGAAATAAAATATAGAAAGATGTGTAAGAATGAGTTGGAATACAAAAAATTAGAGATGAAGATTAATTCCTTGAGACTTCTTGTATCGTACTTCTGTCATTTATAATGGCAAAAAAAAACTAACTTTGCAGCATCCCCCACATGATTATTAACTCATTGGTAATTGTAACATATCGTCCGGATAGTATTTTAAAACGGTAAGAATTCCACAAGGACTTTGGTTGCACTCTGAGTTATGTATACCTAATTTTTGCACAATTAATTGGTTTTAATATTTGCAATTTAGATCATGAAAAGTAATTGAAATGAACTACACTATTCTAAGACTATAATCAAGTGAGAAAAACAAACACTGAGAGTGACAAATGATCGTGAACACATGAATTCGAATATGTTGGGGTTTTCCTATCAAAACTACTCTTTATACAATGTTAAAGATTTTTTTTCTATTTAACATTATTCTAGTTGTCACCTACACATGTTGATTTACTCTAACCATGAGAACTAAATTAGTTAAATTGCATTATTAATGGAAATGCATACAATAGGCTAAATAACATCATACTATCCCTAGCAATAAAGCATTTAGATGTCCTTTCGAGTTCTAAAGGTACAAATATTTTCTAATGCCTAAACCCTAAACATAACATATATGTGGGTGATCAAACCACAAACATGAAAATAAGCATAGAAAGATACAATGAAACAAGAAATAACATTAAATAGATAATAAGAGTCATGAGATCAAGAGAGTTTAGTGAAAAGCTTCCAACAATTGGGTGGTTTTAGTCTCTCATTGTCATGAAAGGCTTAAATGTATAAAAGGGATGAAAGTATAAAGAGGAATGAAAGGAAGGTGGGTGTGGAGGTAGACATTGGCTCCCAATGGTGGTTTCTTCTTCCTTGCACGAGCTCCAAGGTTCTCTCTTAGTATGCTAATTGATACCTTCTTTTCCCCCTTTCTCCCACTTAAATGCAACTCTAGTTTTCGCAATCTCGCGCTAAGCACGAGTAAGTGACTAGGCACTAAGCGTACGACGCGCGCTAAGCACGCCTTCACGTGACATCAGGTTTTCTAAGCAACTTCTTCACGTTAAGTGGGATCTGCCCGCTAAGCGGCGTCCACGCTCTAAGCGAGTCTGGTGTGCTAAGCTAGAGTTTTTATACCTCAACTTCTCTTTCAAGCCCTCATTTGTATTTCTACAAAACAAATATCACCAAAATAGTATAAATCTAACAAATAGAGCATCTACTGAACAAAACTTAAAGGATGTCAAAATCTTAATGATTCACAAAAAAAAACAATAAAATTGGAGAAAGCTGATAATTCCTATATATCTTAGTTACAAAATATGTGTATGCACATCGGTTATCAATGACAATCTTTCTTTTATAATTCTCATTCTCAATTTATCGTCTTGATATAAATAGATAATTGTACCGTACAAATAATTGGGAAAATCAAAATAAAAGAAGAGATATAAATAAAATAGTAAATAATGGTTAGTGGGTAATTATCTGATATTGGTTAATGGGTCAATTTGAAAACTAACTTATTGGGATAGAAGTGAATGGCAAAACAAAACAGTAAAAGAATTCTAAAAATAAAGATTAAAAATGATTAATTATTGTTATTATTTTCATATTATTAAGGATAAAATGATCTAAAAAAATATGAAAATCAAAAACAATTATACAAAATTATATTCCCTTTCTATATTGGTATAGATATTTTTTTTTATAAATAATAAGTAAAGTCCTTCACTTTTATTTCCCATTAGATAAGGCTTGAATTCTAGTTATTATTTTAAGGAGTGAATGAGGCTGGGTTAGTAATTATAGTAGTAGATTAAATCTAAAATTAATAAAATAAAAAAGTGGTCTTTATTGTACGTTATGAATCCGTTTAGTCTTTTTCCAGTTGTAATGGTTAATTAAATTGATCCTAAAATGAATAAAATAGCGAAAAATTCCTGCATAATAGAATTCTTGGAATTCTCTACAGAGTTAAAAATAAACACAAGTGATGTTCATTCGGGAAGTAAAATAATTAAATTGATGGATCCACGAACTGGTGTATTTTGGAAAAATTGATTGTACTGGAATGCCGAATTTTGGGTATGTTTTTCCATGCTTTTTCAATTGAAAATAAACACATGTAGTTTTCTATTTGAAATTCACTGCAAGATGAAGAGGTGTAGCGTAATTTTATCTCTATAAATCACATGATGCGGGCCAATAACTATTTTAAGAAGGACTGAATAGTAAGAACTTCCCTGAATTTCTGTCACAAAAATGTCAAATTCAACTTCCTTCATCTTCATGCTCTTTCATCATTCCTTTAGCATACGGTGTTGAATGCGTGATCGGAGAAAGTTTAACTCGACCTCAAAGGTCAAATGTTGTTATCAAATTTGACTCCACAATAAGCGTCAAATGTTCTTACCAAAACACTCTATTTTTTCATAAAATAAATTAAAAAAATATTTTTTATTTAAAAATAAATAGTTTTATAAAAATGATAAAATTTTTATAATTAAATTAATAAAGAGAAATAACGTTATTAATTAAAATAATAATTTGAAGGAAAATAAAAAATATTTTATTTATTCATTTGATAGGAAATAAAATAGAGTTCTTGTTTACAAAATAAAAAAATAGAGTAAATAATAGACTAAGAATACCTAATTATAAACAGATACGATATGTCTCTACGCTTCCTCTTGCTCTGAATTTCATTTTTTCTTCTTCCTCTTTCAAAACTTTTTTTTTCTCACATATATCCAAACCTATTTCAGTAAAATGATGATCTCAAACTTGTTAATAGTTGGATCGTCATGAAATTTGAGCACCAGGTTCGGAACTCATTTTCGAACAATCTCACCGTTGGAGTTTGCGAAACAATGTCTGAGGTGAGAGAAATGTCTTTCGTATCGTAGCTTTCTTTTTCTCGTATATACACAAATATGTTCTAATAAAACTACGATCCTAGACTTGTTAATCGTTGGATCATCGTAAAATTCAAACAACAAGTTTGAAATTCACTTCTGCACACCTCCACCATTGGAATTTGCAAAATAATGTCTATAGAGAAAAAAAAGTCCCTCGCACGGAGATAGTAAAATGGAGGCTTCAATCCCTTCTCTTTGGCTCTAATGCTTGGAAACCCTAATAGAGCAACCAGAGGAAAAACTTGAGGAATCTTAGACAACTGCTAGAGATGCCATTGTCACTGTTGGAATACAAACATGAGCCCGCTTAGAGGTAAGGGATGAGTTTATCACAAATGGGGTTAGAATGAACATGTGTAGAGGTCCTTAAAGGATCAAATTGAGGTTTATTTTGAGATATTTATTGTATTGTAATTCTTACTATATGATTATGTGAAATTGTTTAAGGGGTTTTACTCCTCGTGTTGTAAGAAACATTTTTGTATAATTTGTTTGTGTTTTGGATAAGATTAACGTGATAAATAGTTATATTGGGATCATGAAATTGTGATTGAAATTGTGTATAAGTGATAAATTATGGGATAACATGTTGTCTTGAGATCATAATATTGTTATTGAGATTGAGTATAAGTGCAAAGTTGAACATGCGTTAATTTGTGAGATACATATAAACATGTGATTGTGGATTGTGATATTATGAGATGTTAAATTGTAGACATGAGATTTGGTTGTGAATAAGTGTGTGGTTAACACTTGATGTGACAATACTTGTGTTGTGAGCTGTAAATTATACAATAACCCGACTGGTATTTACCTTGAGAAAAATGTTTGTGTGTATTGTTAAAGGGAAAGTGTGAGATTCCTAGTTAGGAACCTAAAGTGTTAAATTATAACGCAATTTGTTAAACGTGTTTGAAATACGAGTGTAAAATTGTGGGTATTGTATAATTCATGAGTAGTGTCTGCGTGCAAAAATTGTTTTAGGGGTTGGACCTGAACCAGGAAGGTGAGACTCTAACAGATTCTTCGGAGTCTAGGCCTTAGGGGTAAAGACACTCGGTTTGAGTACTCCTTTAAGCCTATGTTGATCTCATATGGTTAGAGTATTCTCGCAAAACAGAGTGACTTGACGTATCCATTGTGTGGTGTGTCTTGTTATGTATTCCTAAGCGCTCTAGTGTGATTTTTCACTAACATGATATCACATTGCATATGAGTTTGAGTCTTAATATAATTATTGCATAACGCTTGTTAATTGTTTATTATGAAATTGATGAGTGTTATTACGTCTTGACCCGAGTGTGATTCATGTGTAATGTAATTGGTGATTGAAAAATAAATTTTAAATGATAAAGTGGTGAAATGACATGGATTGTATTAAGCTGAGCTATGTTATAAATACTTTCATAATTTATTTTGATTACGTCTTTGTTTATTTGTATTTTTTGTTTGAAATGTGATAACTCACTACATGTGTGCTACTTGTGTTTGGATCCTATGATGATTTCGAATCTTGTGTTCGTGGGAACAGATAATTAAGTGGATGACTTTAAAGAATCTTATGTTAGAGGGCGCTGAAACACAATACTGGTTCTGATAAGATGTGGCATGTGATATTGGAACATAGATTTTTATATTAATCATATGAAGTCTTGGATGACCTTATTTTGAGTTGAGATGATTTTATTATTTATTTAGACACATTCTATTATAATGTTAAAAAATTGAATGTGAATTTTTTATCCTTTTAAAATGTTTTTATTTAAATGTGTTTTATTTTTTTAATTAATTTTACATTTTTATTTCTTTTACTTTTAGTACATATAAGTGAATTTTTACTTTTAGTACATATAAGTGAATTATCATAGTTAATGTGTAGTCAGAAGATGAATCACATGTAGTGTATATCCATATATTTATAATAGTAGAACTTGTTGGAATGAAAGGTTACTTAATTGTGAGTAAGTGGGATAGGCGATTATTATCTGCTATATCTTAGCCGGTAAACATCCCTTACATGCAGTTCAGATTATTCATGTACGCAGAACGAGCCTGACATGTTTGGTACGAGTATTATATTGTATAAGTTCATCAACAGTATTTTTCTTATATACTAAAACAATTAATTAGGCCTTGGACGGTGGAAGAAAGCCTAATTGATTTTTCATGTGTAAGTTTAATTACGTGCAAACTTTGCAATTATAAGGCTTAGTACAGACCTACAAACCCTCACTATTTAATGGTCGGTGTGCAACTACTTTTAGAGTTTTAGTTATAACATTTCATATTTCTTTCCCCGTTGTTAGGCTATTTTTCTCCATCTCTGAGTCTTTCATGGCATTTTTTTAATGGTTTTTTTATTCATATTGTAAAGCATTGGTAATATTTTTCGTATTCATTTTAACGTTTGTGAGAAAAAATTTCAAGTATCTTGTACATTTCCCAAACGGATTCAAAACCTATTTTTTTAAGGAACTCACGTTTAGAGCCAAACCTGTTGATAGCATTTGAATAAGTTGTTTTTTACAAGACCATTTGAATAGGTTTTATTTTAATTGCTTACAGATTTATTACTCTATGTTCACATTAGAGAACAACAACAAAAGTGTACGAAGAACTCCTCAAAATCTCCGTGTACTTTCCTTTGCAATGTCTAACCATGAACATGAGAAGAAAAGGCTACACTTTCCTCCTTATGTAGTGGTTTCTTTACAACGGTTTCGCTAGACATCACCCTATGGATCATTTTTTTGGCATCACATCTTTAGGGAAACAAAACCTTCTTGTAATGTGCATTGTGCAACTACATCAAAATTGGTGTACTCATTTTCTTTTTTGATCTATTCTATTTCTAATATGACTTACTGTTTGTGTATTTCAAATAGAAGGCGTTTAATTAATATATTCTAAGTCTTTCTTAAAGCCTATGAGCCTTTAATTTTTGTAAAAATATATGATCTTGACTCTCAAATGATTAGTGAAGAAACTAGATTCCAGTTTTTGATAGAATACGTCTTCATGAAAGAACTCTGTAAAGAAATATCTTAAAGAAAAAAAATACTTTATATCTTTCCATCACATCGTTCATGTAACATTTCCAGGAGTATATATCTTTTTATCTTTAGCGAGTTAATTAATACATGCAATGTTATTTGCCTTTGCCTATGTATTAAGATAACCGAAAAGGCGTAACTGTGGTATTCGCGTGTGCTAGCTTAAACATATACTACTCCTCGTTAATACTGGCCGGCTACGTGACATGCATTAATTTACACCTCGTTGCGTTGTAACTAAGTAATTGCTCAACAATTAACTACTTGAATTATAGCCTTTCTCTTGCGTATTTGTTAAATTTGGATATCATAAGTGCTTTTGAAGAGGATTTTTGAGTCTCTTTATATGAATGTGTTAAAGATTTTATCATTAGTCTGTCCTTCTTCTGGCAAGCTATATATAGTATGAGTCTTTTTGTTAGGTGTAGGTTCATATACAAATTATCAATCATTTACACTTATTATCATTTTAATCTGATTTATGATTCCATTAGCATAAGAATACAGAACAGCAAATAGTTCGTTGGTTAAATAAATAGTGCATTTTCAGTGCTCAAAGTCGATCCCGTTGCCATTACCATAAAAAAGAAAGGTAACACTCTACTCTCATGTATTAAATGAGTAACCACAATGTCGTTCTCGTACAGAACCGATAACATTGAGATTTGGTAAATATCAATTGTCACCCAACGTTATTAAGCTGGTAAACGTTGGCGTTTAACGTGTGAAATTCGTAGTCTTATAATATCACTTGTACGACAACGATCGTAACTAGCATATCGACCAACAAAATCTATTCTAGCAAATTTAATGAGCATGCTTTCGAACACAATTGGTCACTGTCCTAATCGCCCTCTTGAACTATTCAAAACTCAAATTGGGGGTTTCATCAAACCCCAATTACCCTACATAGAATGTTCTATACTGATTTCTGAAAACGAAAATTCCAAAAGGATTTACGATAATAATAGAAACACAATTGTACTGCTCCGACTCTCGACAATCTTAATTGCGTCTTCGGTCTTCCTCTTTGATAGTAGAAACACAATTTTGTTCAATACCCATAACAAGGTTTATCTTAACTAATTCCGCCTCTGCTATTAGGTAAAACACAATGAGGAATTACGATTATAGTATGAAAAATTAGCTAAAACACCTTCCAAAATCAGTTTTTTTTTTGTGTGTGACTAAAAGTTTAGATTAGGGTAATTAAGGCATACTTCTTTGTAAGGTCGAGGAAGACCACTAACTTCAGTTACGATTTACAGTGAAATTTACATATCGTGTAAGCGGAAAACTCGACCAGATATGCGCCCTAAAACCACTATTCTATTACTTAGAAAGAAATCAAATTGAAATTTCAGCCTCTACATCTTGAAATTTCCAGAGCTTTCACATTAACAAGCATGCAAACAGTCTTGATGGAAAATTACTACGTACAGCTTTACAACTTGCAACCTTCGACAGTTAGATTATAAGTTATAACACTAATAAACATGTTAACGTCGTCACTTCCTAGTTCCGACACACTTGTTCCTCTTCCTCTTCGCTTTCACCACAGGAGTTGTAACGCTATACAAATCTTTAATACAACGGTACCTCTTATTTTTTCTCGCAAAGCTTTCATCTTCGGACTCCGCAGTGGTAGTTGCGACGGACGAAACATCGCCGCCAGAATCAACCTTGCTCTGATACGGTGGTTTCCCTTGCACCACGCTGTAGCTGCAGCTGTTGTTGCTATTGCTGCTGTGGTGATCTTCCTCAGAATCTCCGCTGCTGAGTTGTATGAGTTGCTTCGCGGCTTCGATCTCCGATTGGGAAAACGGAATCGGCTTCTGGGGGTTCTTGATTTGGTGTGCAGAGAGAGATGTGGCCATGGTTTACGGAACAGAGAGAAGAGAACGATGATGAATCGGAACTGCTATATATGAGAGATCTTTGTTTTCTATACTGTTTAAAACAGTAGGTCGGTTAATTGCTATGGATTTTTTTATTTTATTTCGATTCCATTTTTTTAGTGGTTTTTCTTAAACAAATATTTTAGTAGTTATTTCTTGATCGCTGGGAATTAAAGTTATTATTTAAGATTTATAATAATTTACACTTTAATTAATTGGAATTGGACTAGATTACTTTTTTTAGTCATTTATTGGTAGATACTACTTTATTTGTATTTTTAATTGGGGTAATTAAATTTTATGTTTGGTAGAAAAAAAAATTATACTACAACCTAACCAAAAAATTATGCTTGGATATAAAAAAATTATATATATATATATATATATATATATATATATATATTATAAAAAAATAATTTATGTGTTGATAATATAAAGAAATTTTATCCTATTTTATTGTTACAAATCATTATTTATAATAAATTTTTAAATTTTAAAATAATTATCTTAAAAATTATACAAATTAAATTTTGATTGAAAGTCTCTAACCAAGTCTCTAACCAAGTTTTTATTGGTTAAAATAATATATAGAAATAATTTTTTTATCATATTATTAATACAAAATTATCCCTATTGAAAGGTTTGACTCATTTTTATTGAAAATTGTAAACACACATAAGATAAATATTTTTTTCCCATTCCAATTTATTTTATATCCAAAGATTTAAACCTTAATCTAGTTATTAAGAATCACATATCAGTATCAATCATAGCAAGTGATATTAGTCAATTAAATTATTATTATATACATCAACAAATTTATGTTATATTTTAATTTGTAATTAAATAATAATATAAAAACACATGCCGCTTACTCTTTAATTTTAGAAGGACATGAAAAATGAAAATTTATTACTAGATCACGCCTTTTTATTAGTAGTATTCAAATGCCAAGGTCCATGTCTACATGTCAAGTTCCAGATATCCTTAACTGAGTTGTCTGAACTAGTTCTACCTTTAGAGGATCCTAATTACTCTTTGACTTTTTCGTTATTTTTTTTTAAACTTCTTCATCAAGAAATTGATATAAAAATTGTTATTTTTTCAAACCTATAGATAAATATTTATTATAAAAAAATTAGCTTAAAAAATAATTAACTCTGACTTATTTTTCCTTACAACTCATTTTACAACATTTTTTATTAGCTAAAGGATTATTTTAGTCCTTTATCTTATTTATTTTGTTTAAAATAATTTTTTATCTTATAAAAATTTCACTTAATTACTTATAAAAAGGTTTAAAGGGATCCTTCAACTATTTAAGTATATTTAACTTTAACTTTTGAATAACACTTAAATAAATGATAGTTTTATAATATATTTAAATAATTTAATGACTATTTTTAACATTTTAAATAAGATGAGGTATCAAAGTAAATATTTAAAAAAAATAAAGGACAATTTTTAATCTTTTAAATAAGATAAAAGGTTAAATTGATTTTTTTAAAAGATGAATGATCAAAATAAACAAGAAATAAATAAAAGACTAAAATTATCATTTAATCTTCTTTAATTTATTTATATTTTTGAAACTTTTTTATGTATATGTTTGCCTTAATAATTTATTGATACATTAGATTAAAATTACAAATTCTTATATTATAATTATATATAACAATTTAATTCTAAAAAAAAAAACATGACACTATTAGTTTTTTTTCACAAGGGAAGGAACAAGATTTAAATTTGGGACCTTATCCTAATTATCTACTCTTTTCAAGTTAATCTCAATAGATTTAATACTATTCACATACTTAAAATAAAAGATAAATGACGTGAAGAATGATGGAAGAATAACTCCTGTTATTAAGTCAATCCCAATATGATGTGTAATGTGACACTCGTCTGTTACTCATCAATTATCTGATCTTAAATCTTAACTAATGATGGAATGATTAGATAGTAAAATCAAATGAATTATTTTACATTTATGAAAAAACGTATTTAAATCATTAGGACTCTTTAATTTTCAAAACCAGTTTGAAGCCAATCCCAATATGATGTGTAATGTGACACTCATTTGTTACTCATCAATTATCTGATGTTAAGTCTTAAGTAATGATGGAATGATTAAATAGTAAAATCAAATGAATTATTTTACATTTATGAAAAAACGTATTTAAATCAATAGGGCTCTTTAATTTTCAAAATCAGTTTGAATGATCATTACAATTCTAGACCATTCCGCTATCAGCCAAAATCCAAATACTACACATTAACTGCAATTAAAGAACTTCCTTCCTTATGATGCCAGAGGTAGCATTGACTAGTTGTAGTTTCTATCACCTAACCCAGCAGTGCTGGAGTATCTATTAAAGACAACAGCAAATCCAATAGAAGAAGAGCTTTACAAATAATATCTCCAGATCTACAGGACACATATTCTACTAATGTCAGTCATGTTCTTAGTTCATGCTTATCCATTACGCTTCTATCTCTCTCACTTTATTTATTATGTTATCTAACTCTCTAATGCACTTCTTTATGCGTATTGGGTTGTTGCCCCTAGTCTTATTCTGAGATTTCATGTTTTTCTTCACATGAGTATGGTAAAACCACAAATGAAAGTATATTTCAATGAGATCACTTTTTAATTCTAACAGCTCGACACATGACACTTTTCATGCTGAGGACCACTAAACACCAGGATATGTAGTTCACATCTAGCATAAAAATATATGTACATACATTAGAACAACTTCATCTTCTTTATATATTGACATGATTTGTTGTTTAAGCATGATCGATTTTCGTTCTTACTAAAAGAATAATGTTTTTCTCATGAACAGAGACTTGGAGATCCAAATGATATTTACATAGACTTCCACTACGCGGCTGCCTAGTGCCGACATTGTTGTTGATGACAAATATTTATGAAAGCCTTAAGCAACATGTCCTATATGGAGACACAAGCAACACAGGAAAAATGGGTTTTCATTTTATACACAAATTGATTATTCTTTATTAATTCTCCTCTGACTTTCAATTGATGCATAATTTTTGTATACTCGTGACTTTGGCACACCTTGAACGGTGTTTGACTTCACAAAGTTAATTATCTCTAGATGAAAGACTCTGATCTCAAGCTCATTTGTTTATCTTCATAGCACCTCAGGTAAATGGAGTGGCAGGTTTTGAGTGATAGGTGTTGATTTGATATAATGGTTGGATTTATTTCGAAAGTACTTGTTTGCATTGCACATGAATAGCCTATTTCTAGGCGGTATGCACCGACTATACATTGTTAGGGCTACTTGGTATTTAATTACTTAAAACTTTATAACATTACGGTGAAATTCATGTCTAAGTCTATCTTTCTACTTGGCACAAACTCATAGTTTCTAGAGATTTCTTTTCTTTCTAAGAATTTGTATCACCTGTGGCAGGATGGTGTGCTTTCAAGCATACGCTAAATCAATGTTAAATTCTCTTGGGTGATTTGTAGGTGTTATATATTACCTCATCATGTCATACGGAGCATGATTATCCATCACTTTATACAAAAACAAATAATATTTTATTAATCATATATATGGATAAAATTACAACCTATGTCTTATTAGGACACGTATAATTATTGATTCATTGACAAATGTACTAAATCATCAAATAATATTCAATAAATAAGAGTTATTGTTTTTACGAGAACTTGCACAATATTTTAGCAAATATCACAAATTTTTACTATCTAAACTAAAAAATAAACAATGATGATTTGAGAATAGCATTCAACAATAAAGATTAAGTAAAACAAAGCTACAAGTTACAATATTTTTGGAATTTTTTGATAAACACACGATAAAATGATATGAAATTCAATGACGAAGGTGGCTGGGGTTAGATTTCACCAAACCAAGTTCTTTTTACACTAAAACATGATACTCAACTTGTAATTCAACGTTAATATCGATCACAATTTAAAAATGATATTCTAATCCCTAATGCACTGGTAAAAATACCTAAGTTCCTCTATTAAATGTTAATCCCTTACACATTAAACAAAGAAACTTGTTTTAAACTCAATGATCCAAAGATAACCATTACCTTTCATTCTATTCCTAGCTCCGAAGTTTAGTGGGCATTTTACCACAGTTCAAGAAAACATTTTCCTATAACAATTTCATCTAAAAATAAGCTACGGGAGGTTAATCCATAACAAGCTTAAGCATAGAAGTAAAAAATCAACATTGAAGAACTAGATGAATATATAACACTATTTCAAAAGAAATACATGAGAGCATAAGGTTCAGATACAATCTAACCCCAACAACAAAAGGTTTAACTATCCATTTCCATGAATAGAATCCAAATGCAAGAAAGATGAAGAACAATGGAATAAGAGAGTTGGAGAAGAACTTTAGTAAAAGAGGTGTTTTTACAAAATGAGAAAGCGTGTCAAAATGAGTGTAAAAATCTATTTATACAGTCCAAAAATCTGCACTTAAAGTAAGGGTCTGCTTAAGCAAAAAAATTTGGAGTTAAACAGATATTGTAGCTATGCAGTTTTGTACCTCTATTCAAATTCAGCTTAAGCCAAAAGCTGTTTGGCTGAAGCTGATTTCTTTTTTTTTTTTGCAACTTTCTTTTTCATCTTCTCCAAAAAGGAATTTTAATTTAGGTCTTCCAATCCCAATTTAAACACATTTGAGCTGTAAGTTCCACTTCAAGCTTTCACTAAACCTTGCTCCAAAAAATACAATTCAATCCAATTCAATATCCTACAAAATAATCCATCAATAAGTATATGCAATCTAGCAAAATGACAAGTTAAAGGGAACAAACTACAAATCAATAATTTGCATAAAAAAGACATAAACAAAGTCCTAAATAAGAGAAAAAAATGAGATAATTGCCTAAATTCACATGAGATAATCGACTTTCTTATACATTGGCTTAGGCTTTTACATTGGTTGACTGGAGATATAAGGTGAAAGAAGGTATAAGGTCGAAAATATTTTATACAATCTCATACATAGGCTTTTTAGCCTCTTATATCGACCTTTTTCCTTTATATTACTTATATTTGTTTTTTAGCCTCTCACATAAGCTTTTTAGTCTTAATTACTTACATTGATTTTTCGGTCTCACATTACTTACATTGGCTTTTTTGCCTCTTACATCAACTTCGGACTCACATTACTTATAATGGCTTCAGTCTCATATAACTTGCATCGGCTTCAACCTCAATACTCCTATGTTTAACTTGGGAGAAAAAGAAAAAGGTCTTTTATGGTTGAATTATCACATTGATCTTTAAAACACTTAATACATTGGCTTTGGCCTCATTTCTCTAACACATTGACTTAGGTCTTAAAATTATGATTTTACTTCAATAAATTTATTCATGTGCAAAAAGACAAAATAAGGTTAGACTCTACTTAATATGCCTACTAACACGAGCTGCAAATTATTAATGTTATATTCATTCATGCTTATTATGCCTCTTATTCATGCAAATTAATATGCTTACTTATTTGGAAGCACTCATTCAACTAAGATGTTGTAGCAATCTATACAAGAAACACCATAACACATTACTCAACCTACTCAAGTCTAGAATTTTCCAAAAACATTTAAACCCGCTAATAGATGCATGTGCACAACTCAACCTCCATAGGCCTTGAGTTCAAAATATTTCAAAATAATTTAAACACATGAACCAATACAGGTGCACAACTCAACCACCTTAGGCCTTGAGTTTATCAAACAAAACTCGAGTTACAAATTCCTCTTCTAAGCACAACACTTAACTTTGTAAGACTCACAATATTTTTGAAGTTTTCTTTACTTGACCTACACAAGTGTTGAGACACTTTTCCAAAACTTTCCCAAGTCTAAAAGTTTCAAAATTCAACTTTACTATTCTGGCCTACATAGGTCTCATGATAATTTACTGAGATAAATTCTTATGTTTCCTACATGTTGGACTATGTACACCCCCAAATGATTCACTATTTGACTTCTTCAGGTATTAGTTTTACATCTCAGCCAATTTCATTTAACATTTTATCGTACTTACATGTTCAAATCGGCACATGTTGTTACATGTCTATTCAAAACTATACTTGTTATTCATCATTCAATTTCAACTTAGAAACTCTATTATTATTTGTCATCCAATTCATCAATTGCAAACATGTTCATTCATGTTGAACTTTACCGTTACATTTTTATTATTGCTTAATTATGTTATATTTATTATACACATATATAAGCTTTTTAGCCTTACATTGCTTACAATGACTTTTCAATCTTACATTACTTATGCCGGCTTTTCAGCCTCACTTTTTAAATTAAGCTACTTTGACTTACAATTCTTACTTACACCACTCACGACTTGTAGGATTATGCAACATCGTTGCCATCATATAAAGAACTTCATAATTTTTTTTCATTAAGCCACTTTGCACAAACTGTGCTCGTGACTTGGGGAACTTGTGTACTGATTAAAATATAGTGGATAATTACTATTCACCCCACTTACTCAACTAGGTAACTTCCCATTCCAATAACTAACAAACTCTACTATTACAAATACATGGGTACACTGCAGGTAATTCATCTTTCAATTACATATTAACTCTGATAATTCACTTACTGACATAAGTATCAGAGTTTCTTTTACAAGTACCCACCGCTACCTAAAAAAGCTTGGCATACCAAGAAGGAGAATTAGAGAAGAGCACTCTAGAATTTGGTAAGAAAAGGATGATATATTAAAAGAGAGATTAAAGTTGAAAAAACAAAAAGATTATATATATGAGAATAGAATTTTTTAATAGTTTTTAAAAAATCCATTTATGTTTGTTTCCCTCCTTTGATATTTAAATATACAATTTAATCCATCACATCATTGAAGTAAACTATACTATTCTCTTCTATAATATTTTTCTAATGAAAGCTAACTTACATTTAATGGAAAAGTTAAAAATAAAATAAAGTGTCATATTTAAATAAGTCAATTAAGGAGAATATATATTTTAACATAAGAAAATTTGACAATACTTACGTCTATAATAGAAGGGGAATGCAATTTAACAAAAAAAAAATGGTATTTTAATTCAGTATTTTAAGAAAAATTTAAAATCAAATAATCTAGTATTTTAATAATTAATCGAAGAAAAAAAAAATTGTTTAGACCAAAATTCGAGGGGAGTGCCTTTTCAAGCATGTTTTGGCTTCTTTTTTTTTTTAAGATTTCAAAATTGTCATGTTATTTCTTTCTGTTTTGGTATTAAACACGTATTCATCGTTGGACCCATATTTAATTCGGGGGGGGGGGGGGGGGGGGGGATTAAGCATTAAAATTTAAAGAAAATATTAATATATTTTGTAAAATAGTTTAACAACATATAGTTAAAAAATACATTACATTAAAAATATTAAACATATTTTTAAGGCCTCAAAATTATAAATAACAATAACCAATTTTACATGTCACTAATAGCTTTAATAAATGTATAATAAAAAAATTGATATTTATATTAACCATATCATTTTTACAAAAAATTCTATTAATTATATTCTAAAAATATACTAAATTTAAATAAATAATGTTACTCACTAAATTATCTTTTAGAATAGTAGTAGCCAACAACAATTGAACAATAATTAATTTACTTTCAAATAGTTGGAAAATAGGAGAAGAAAAATATTTGTTGTGACAAAGGCTGCAACATGAAGGCAGATTATGTAAATCTTTAGTGCAACTCGATATTTAATTTGTTTTTCTGAGTTTTACATTGCACTTGGGTTTGGATCTTGAGATCAAAAGCACAGTTAAACCTCACTATAATAAGAATTAAGAGCAAAGACAACATAAGAAAAACAAAAAAAATTATAAAAAAAAATGGTGAAAGAAAGATGAAATGTTTGTTGATGTGTTTCAAAATTCAAGTTGTTAAAGTTGTATACAGTGTCTGTAAGTTTGACCCATTGGCAAAGGTTAATAAAATCATTTGATTACAAATTAGAATTATTTATAACTTTTAAAATAATAATGATACTAATAATATCATAAAAGGAAAACTATTTGAGAGAAAAATAAGTAATACTCAAATATTTTATCTAAAAAGACAAAAAACTCAATTATGTCTACAATAAATATTACTAAATAATAGAATATTTTATTAAAAGATAATAACATATAAATGATATTTATTTACATAATTAAATTTTCTAAATAAAAATGACTACCTAATATTAATTATTTTTTAAAATTACCTAATTTTGAAAAACTAATTTGTAAAAATCCCGGGAGGCCAAGGCCCCAAGCATAAGCATAAGCGTAGGTCCGTCCTGGACAGAATAATCTCATGTGCTCAGTGATATTATGTTATTTATTTTTTTATGAAAAATTTAAAAAATATATTTATTTTTTATAAATAGTTAAATAAAAGATAAATCAAGGAAATATACTTATAATCATTTTTAATAAAAAGAAAAAGAATTTTTTTAATCAAACCTAAACTTTTAATATGTGTGGTGCTTTAGCTAAATGATAAGAATTATAAGATTGATTTAATGGACGGTCGGAATGAGGGTTTAAGATTTGAAGGAAAAAGAAAAAAAATTATAGGTCCAAATCACTCAATTAATATTCTAACAATAACTAACAACTAACATCATTGACTAATAAATAAACAAAAGGATGAACTTCACAACTAAAAAAAAGTGAGTTTCATTTCTAAATGAGTTTAATGTTCGTATTGTCAATATAACTTTCAATGTATAATTATTTTTGTCATTTTAAATTGAGTTCCATTAGGATTTATATCAAAGAAAAAGAAAGAATCTTGATGACTAATTTAATCAACCATTTATTTAATAATTTGTTATCAAATGGGATTATTTTTAAAATAAATTAAAAAAATTATTTGGAGCTTATTAAAATAAACTTTAAAAGAACTTATAAAAAGTTTATAAATAATTTCTATAAAATTAAGAAAATGTTTAGATGAATTTTTATAAAAACTTATTTGAATACATGAAAACAATATATACTTTCTTTATAATTTTATTTTAATTCACTTGAATAAAATATTTAGTAAAGCTTACTATCAATTGATTTATTTCAACAAGTTTCATGATTAGATTTGTCATTTGTGATATAAATTTTTATGTGATAAGCATTTATAATAAATATTTCATTAATTTATTTGAAACTTTTGATTGGTCCAATCTGATTTGGAACAGAACGCGTAGCATCTCTTTGGTTTGATCACACGTAGAAACTTGAAACACAGTTCTTTCAGTTGCACTTACCAATGAACCAGAGAAGCTCTTATAATCTGTGAGACTGTGACAGTATCTCCGTTTGTTAATGGCATCTTTGTACGTAAGACTAAGCAGGAGAAACATAGTCGAACAACTACCTCGTATTCGCTGTTGCCATGTCTCAGCTTCTCCAACCCATAACTATAACTCGTCACCGTTAAACCAATCCAATAAAAAATTATCGAATCTGATTCGAAGTGGTAGAATAAGCGAAGCGAGAACACTATTCGATTCAATGAAGCGCCGAGATACCGTTACTTGGAATTCCATGATTAGTGGGTACGTGCAGCGGAGGGAGATCGCCAGGGCGCGCCAACTGTTCGACGAAATGCCCCGAAGGGACGTTGTGTCTTGGAACCTCATTGTTTCGGGTTACTTTTCATGTTGCGGAAGCAGGTTTGTTGAGGAAGGAAGAAGGCTGTTTGAGCTGATGCCTCAGAGAGATTGTGTCTCTTGGAACACGGTTATCAGTGGGTATGCTAAGAATGGAAGGATGGACCAGGCTTTGAAGCTCTTCAATGCCATGCCGGAGCATAATGCTGTGTCCTACAATGCTGTGATCACTGGGTTCTTGCTGAATGGTGATGTGGAGTCAGCTGTTGGTTTTTTCAGGACAATGCCTGAGCATGATTCAACCTCTCTCTGTGCTCTTATATCGGGGCTTGTTAGGAATGGTGAATTGGATCTGGCTGCTGGAATTTTGCGTGAATGTGGGAATGGGGATGATGGGAAGGATGATTTGGTGCATGCTTATAACACCCTGATTGCGGGTTATGGCCAAAGAGGGCATGTGGAAGAGGCTCGGCGCCTTTTTGATGTGATTCCAGATGATGACGATGATGGCAATGAAGGTAAAAGGAGATTCAGGCGAAATGTGGTATCGTGGAATTCGATGATGATGTGCTATGTGAAAGCGGGGGATATAGTTTTTGCCAGGGAACTCTTTGATAGGATGGTGGAGCGGGATAACTGTTCTTGGAACACTCTGATCAGTTGCTATGTTCAAATCTCCAACATGGAAGAGGCTTCAAAGCTTTTCAGGGAAATGCCTAGTCCTGATGTACTTTCGTGGAATTCAATAATATCTGGGTTGGCACAGAAGGGTGACTTGAATCTTGCAAAAGATTTCTTTGAGAGGATGCCCCACAAAAACCTGATCTCATGGAACACAATAATAGCTGGTTATGAGAAAAATGAAGACTATAAGGGTGCTATTAAGCTATTTTCTGAGATGCAACTAGAGGGAGAGAGGCCAGATAAACACACATTATCTTCAGTTATCAGTGTGTCTACTGGGTTGGTGGATCTTTACCTTGGTAAGCAGTTACATCAGCTTGTCACAAAGACCGTTCTTCCAGATTCACCCATAAACAATTCCCTTATTACCATGTACTCAAGATGTGGGGCAATAGTGGATGCATGCACTGTATTTAATGAGATAAAGCTTTATAAAGATGTGATCACTTGGAACGCAATGATTGGAGGCTATGCATCTCATGGCTCAGCTGCAGAGGCCCTAGAACTTTTCAAACTGATGAAAAGGCTTAAAATTCACCCTACCTATATAACCTTTATTTCGGTTTTGAATGCATGCGCCCATGCAGGATTAGTTGAAGAAGGGTGGAGGCAATTCAAATCCATGATTAATGACTATGGTATTGAGCCACGGGTTGAGCACTTTGCCTCCCTTGTGGACATCTTGGGACGGCAAGGGCAGCTTCAGGAAGCTATGGATTTGATAAATACCATGCCATTTAAACCAGATAAGGCTGTGTGGGGTGCATTACTTGGTGCTTGTAGAGTTCATAATAACGTAGAATTGGCCCTAGTAGCAGCTGATGCTTTGATCAGACTTGAACCAGAAAGTTCAGCTCCATATGTGTTGTTATATAATATGTATGCTAATTTAGGACAATGGGATGATGCCGAGAGTGTGAGAGTGTTGATGGAAGAAAAGAATGTCAAGAAGCAAGCAGGGTATAGTTGGGTAGACTGATTGCCAATGAGAACTTTGATGTTTTAGTAGGATTTCAATCAGCACTAGATGTCAGATCATGCCATTGTTAGAGATGCTTGCATTCAACTTAACCATGTTAATACTGTCAGATAGGAAAAATGATCTTGACTGGTTAAGTACATGTTGATGTAAAATTTTACACGTTGGTTTGACTATTGACATGGAAGAAATAGTGTGTCTTCTGGCAAACGTTCAGAGGTAAGAAAGTGGTAGTTGATTGTTATTCTTGGATGGGTGTATAACTCTGAATTTGTAGCTCACAGACAACTGTCAAAAATCTCATAGCTCGTTTCATGTTGCTTTTGATAGATCAGTTTTCCAGTGTCAACAGTACGTGATTTCAACCTTGGATGGCTGGAAGATTGGTATGTTACAATTTTTCAATTGCTCCTCAAATAATTTTTTTTATGAAATGTGTTTGTGGGACCTTATGTATGGAATTTTTAACAAACTGTATACAAGATGTCAATCCTGTGCTTAACTACATTTGGAATGACAATTTCATCATCAATTGCATTGCCTATGAGAAAGAAAAGAATGTAGAAAGGGAAACATCATGCAAATTAGTGTTTTGAGGTTTATGCAGCATAGTTCTTTCTTTCTTTTTTTTCTAATTTTTCACATGTCAGTGGACTGATTGCTGATAATAGTTTGGTGCCAATTATTAGGACTATTTTTCACTCAATTTTTGCTTCTTGAAGGAGATCAAACTTCAAATCCCAACCCTTCCATCAATTTAGATATGCAGAATATCATGACATTGGACCAAGAATGGAATGCTTTGGGTTATCATCAGAGAAAGCTGAAGTTGCCCGTGGAGCATGGTACAAGGTCACGCTGACAGGTTCTACAATCTGGATTTGCCTGCATATAAAGTGGTAGAATTTTATATGGAGGGCAATGAACAATTTACTTCAACAAGGTTCATTCTTTTAATAGAGAAAAGGTGCAAGATCCTTCTCTTTCCTTGATGTTAGATTTGGGAAAGTATGCATCTTGTGCTTAAAAGTGATTGTATCCCGACCAAATACTACCATTCCCTGATATTTATTTATTTATTATTTTTTATGAAGGGGGGTCGGGATCTTTAAATAGGAGATAGAACTGATTGTGAATATCTGCGTAGAAAGTAGAGACATTTGTTTTGTCACAGACAATGTGGTTATCTCAAACCAACTTTTTTTTAGAATAATAAAGGACTTCACAACATCCTCAAGTTGTCAGGGACTATAAGTTTGCTCAAAGAGATCCATGAAGCATATCTTGAAATGAGACGAGGCTTCTTCAATGTGAACTTGTCTCTAAAGTTTGAAGAGCATTAAAATCTTATCTTACCAAAATTTAAAGTTATATACACCCTTACTTTCTTTAGAAAAATTTACTTTAGAGGAGCTATTTTTTCCCCTGCAATAAAATTTTAACACATCCTCTTCATTGCACATTATATTTGGAAACCGCCAGAGCATATAGATGAGCTTAATGCAGAATTATGGATGCAATCTTTCTGTCCTTTCATGAAGCAAGTGATTGTAGAGTTGGCAAAGTAATTTGAATTTATGAATGATGGCCACAGGAAATCATTACCTGGATGCAGAAACTTAAATGTGCTTGGTACTTTGGTTCATATAAATATTTTTTATATATTTTTTTTCAATTACTAAAATATCACATTATTTTCACTTTGTATCTCGTTTACAAATATTGATATAAGAAATGATAAAAATATTTTAACTAAAAACGCCCTAAGCTTGTGGGCAGCTCATAGCAAATAGTAAAATCTTGGATGAAAAATAAAGCATCATTTTTCTCAGGCAAATTGCGGTTGACTTTCGCCAAACCCAAATTTAATCTAGGTTGAAAATTCCTTCATAATTTCTTTGTCAATTGGAAATCTGGCATTGTCTATCGGGCATATGTTGGAGTGGTTTGATTTGAGAAAATGCTTATAATTTTGATTTTCTGAAAATAGTTTTTATTTTTAAATTTTCATGATTTAAAATGTTCATTTTCACTTCCTATTTTCTATTTTTATGAAATGAAAGTAATGAAAATGTTTATTTCTGAATTGTAATTTATTTATTGTTGTAAGAGTTAATAATAAACATATTCTTTCATTTCTTAAATTGGGACGGAGTTGTTTCTTGTGAGATTACTCTCATTCATGCGATTGCTTTGGCACCACAGAAGACCAATAGAGATGCATAGAGGCATAAAATTCTTATTCTATTCTTTCTAAACTTTCAGTATTTAAACTTAAAAATTCAAATATACATTTATCCTCAACAAAAGCTGCTCCAACTTTATCTCAGGCACATTCATTCCTCCTCCATAGACAATTTTATTTCAAAAGGGTTGATCATATCATATGTTAGATAAAGCAACATGAAATTTTGAAGCGCGCGTAATCAATTGGACACTTATTTTTTTTTGCAGTAACAGGATCCAAACAGAATAGTAATAGATGGAAGAAAGTAAGACGAAAGAGAATCCTGTTAAAGAATTCCACACCTCTAGGTGTGACCTTATTTTTTTCGGGTCTAAGACGAAACATTCGCTAATTTAAAAACCTAACTCAAAATACTAGTGCATGTTTATTCATTGGGTTTCCGTTATATGGAACTCTTTGCCAATTCACTCTGGAAGCATATTTATTCAAATGAGTTGCCGTTATCATCTAATATAAAAACATTAGTATATGCTTCATCATATTATAATGCAATAGTTTAGGAATAGAAGTCAGCGCCTAGGTGCTTCAAGCCTACAATAACCAAAAGGCTATTTTGTAGGTGCAATATATGACACTTCAAAGAATGCTACAGTGCCTGTAATAAATTCTGTCAAAATAATAGCCATTATTCACTAACAACAGAAGTAGCAATTCTATCGCTTTACTTTATTCATGAAAAGGAGAAATGGTCTAGTTATCCTGGGTTTAACTCCAAATAGATTCACTTTGAGGCATATATATGAAATTAGCCAAGAATTATCCACTTCTTACAAGTCCAATACCAGTTGCTCAAGCTAACCCTTTCCTTATTTTAAAAGTGCAACCGCCACTGAACCGCCACTGAACCGCCACAACTTTTAAAAAATGCACATATTTCAATTCAAACAATCAGAGGGAAAAAAACCTTTCCTAACAGGAATCCTCCACCGCAGAGCTTGGTGTGTTATGAATGAAACAAAGATGGAGGCTGAAGCTGAAGCTTTTCACGTTAATTACAAATTTACCACTGCATTTTCCTTGTTTTCATTTTCAAATTACAAAGAAAACGTTGAAAACAAGCATTTTCAAAATTGGGCTTCATTTAAAACATTTCTTAAAATTTAAACAAACAAAACAGAAAGTAATCTTTTTCTTTTGGGGTGAGAGGAAGTTCTGATTTAACAATAATGCATTCAATACATAAAAACAAGACCTTGACACAAGTCAATTTCAAGACAAAAGATATAGTCAAATTGAACCATTGGTCCTTGTGGAATTACCGTATCTTATGCTTGCTATGCCTAAAAGCTATCTGTTTAAGATGATAACACATCCATGCCAACTGGTAACACACGGGATAGGAGAACAGTATGCTATTGAGATTTATTGATTTTGACTTCATGCTCAGATGGACAAGAAAAAAAAAATAGAAAGGATAAAAGACATCAGCCTGATAATAAACATATTTTAATGATCAGAGTTGAATGGACATTAATGATTCAGGTAAAACTTCCCTACTCTGTCAAATAGATCAATCTACAAACCAGACACTTCAAGAATTGTAAGAAGAGCAGCAAAATATCTCCAATTACAGACTATCTTTAATTAATACAAAATGATTTTCAATAACCAATATATCTCACAGAATGAAAATAAAGCATAAACGGCACATCATGCTTTTCAAAAAACTTTTCACTGCAATGAACATAAAACATAAACGGCTGTGCTACAGGAAACTACCAAGCAAGAAGCAACCCCCTAACTTTATAATCAAGAAGGCAGTGTAAGGTTCATATTCCTTCATCGTTTTTTTCCAGATGATGAACATCAAAAACATATATTGACTTTGTCTGGGTTACCTCAATGTCTGAGAGTTTTCCTTTCACACTAAAGAATAATTTGGCAAACTGAAATGTGAATACATTCAACCTCTGAACTACTGAGCTGGGGTAGAACTAGAACCAACATTACCCAAGCCCATCTTCTGCCCCAACAATGTTAGCTGCTCTACAAAGTCAACTCCAGTTAGCATTTCTGTTGTTCCATATATAATATGTTTGGCAGGTTGCTGATGTTGTGCAAGCTCTTGCAGACTACAATATTCAACGTAATTCCCACCACCAATCATGAACACAATTGCTTCCTTAAATGGTCCTTTCATATGGCTGCTACTTGCTCCCGAACCAGACTTTGGAGCACGGGGATCAAACGAGAGGTATGAATCTGTTTCAGGGTTTGGCCTCCCTTCAATCAAGGCCTCAACTGTCCTCGCCAACGCTAGCTGCCGGTCATTAGATAGAAGATTTTTTACACCAGCCGTCACTGCACTAATTGACTGTCCATAGAGCTTCTCAGCCCAATCAACAATATTACTTCTGCTGGCAGAATTTGCCGATGCCAACGAAACATTCAACGACTTGATCTTCTTCACATACTGAAAAGCAGCAGTATCAACCTCAGACTCTCTCAGCGCCGCTTCCACAGCTTCCACTTCCGACTGATTAATGGTTTCCGACGAAATGAGATATATGATGGCAAACCTAAGCTTATCCATCTTCGTTCCCTTCCCTTTGAGCACGCCAAGCAGGTCAGCCCGTTCAATGCCCCCTCTAACCATCATGTCATTCTCCTTCTTAGCATAAGAATCAAGAGACCTCTCCTTGATCTCGCCCAACAACACGGTCGCAATGTTGGTGTGCTTATCGATCACCTGCTTCCTCTCAGTCAACTCAGGCAGAGAATTCACAGCGTTCATCAAATGCTTCGTGTTCCCGATCAAATCCGTCCCATCAAACTCCGCGCCATGAGTCCCACCAGTCCTCTTGTTCACCTCATCCACATCCTTCTTATACTTATTCAACTGCGTCTCAATCTCCACCGCAACCTCCGGGAACTCCAACGACCCATTCGCAACCCAAAAAGAATCAGCACTATCCAACTCATAAGATCTCATCCCACCCTTCTCCCCCTGCACACTCAGCCTATTCAGCTTCAACCCCAGCACATCATGGACAAGCGGCCGGTAGCGAAAATCATGCTGAATTGCCACCGGCAACTCGAAATTCCGGTCGAAAATACACAACACAGGGCGCTGAAACGAGCTCACAAAGTTCCCACCCTCAGTAAACAAGTTATTCTTAGACAACAAGTGATCCCTAATCCGCTGATCCAACGCAGAAGCCACCATCTCCGCAGGGCCGCCACGCGGGCACCGAATAACCGGCACAACGGCCAGAGTCGCCAGCACGCAAAACAACCCACCAACGATCTTATCAACAAGCTCCTCAATTTCCTTGTCCCCAGCGGAAGGGTCGTTGAGTTGAACATAACAAGGCTTGTGGGCCAGCGAAAAAAGGTTATCCTCTAGGGTTACGAATTCCAGATACTGATCGTGAACCTTGGAGACTCGCTGAATCGAATCGGAATTTAGGGTTCCGGTGGCGAGGTCTTCGAGGAGGGGGCGAGGGATGGAGGTGGAGAAGTTGAGGTGGAGGCTCTGGTAGAGCGATTTGGAGGCGTCGGAAACGATGCGTTGCACGTTGGGTTGGTTGGGCTGGACGAAATAAACTGCGGGAACGTCGTGAACGGGCTTGCGATCCTTGTCGATGAGGAAGTAGAGGGTGACGCCGTGCTTGCGGAGGTCCTTGACGTGGATCAGAGGGGAGAGGATGTTCTGGCAGAACTTGTCGTAGATGAGGATCTTGTAGACCTCTTCGTTCGCGGTTCCGGCGGCGTTTAAGGGCTGGTTCAGGTTCAGCATGCGCGCGATGCATTCTGAAATGCAGAGATCATTAGTTAGTTAGTGTAAATATGCAAAACGACGGTGCGTTTTGGGAAATGCAGAGAGAGAGAGAGATCGGAGTTGAGTATTACCTGTTTGCTTCTGACGGAGATTCAGAGACATGATGGCTGTTGTATTGTTGGAGGAGCGATGAATTGGGATTGTGATGACGGTGGTCTGTGAATGATTTAGGTGAAATTGGATTGGAAATGGGATCTGGATTCAGATATATACATTGGGTCTTGCTCTTCTTATTACTTCTGCATCTAATTGCAGTCATTTTTTTATTTAATTTTATTATGGACATATATTATATTAGAATTTAAAAAAACTTTTTTAGTATAAAAAAGTTGTGGGAATTTTAAAAGTGAGAATGTAAAGATTTGTTTAAAAGATTTTTATGTGTTGGATTTTAAATTTAAATTTCAATGAATTTATAAGATTTAAAATAACATTGGATTTGAATTTTTTTTAAAAAAAATTGATGAAATTTTAAAAAATATTCAAAATTATAAGAGATTATAAAAAAACTAATAATCTACAAAAAAAAATAAAAATTCCCGTAAACAATATAACCAACCTTGATTCTTGATTTTTTTTTTCATGAAAAATAAATGATTAGGTTTTGGTTATTTAAATGGCAAAGCAAGAATGACATGATTATCAAAGTAAAAAACAACATCCACAAATCACAAATGAAGGCACACTCCAAGAGAAGTGTGAATATAGCAAAAGCCATTTCAAATAAATTTTTTTATATACCTGTTAAAGGGACTTGTTATTTCGACCTGATACACTCCCCTTTATATTTTTTTTTTCCAAAAATATCCTAAAACTTGATATTCACAATAGTGGTCATTTTGCACTCCCTTTTTATATTTTTTTTTTGCCCTCTTCAACTGCATATCACACCCCTCCGCCTCCCCCAGTCTCTAATTCACACCACCAAACAAGTTTGTGCATCCTCTTAAAGTGCTCGACCATTTGCAAATTGAAACGGAAATGCAATATCTCTTATCTCTAAACAAACATACATACCTATTTAGTCCATAATTCATAGGTAAAAAATAATTACAATAACTATAACACAAAAAAGGACTTTTTTTTATCTCCAATTTGATTTGTTCTCAAGACAGACTTCAAAATTACAATGATTTTCATTGAAAAAAAAAAAGAGATAAATGCTAGGATAAAAAAAATTCTAGAACCAAAATTGCATCCAATTCCCAATATCGTGAATGGCAAACTCAAAATGACACTATAATGTTGAAAGAATATGATTCAACAAGGATAAGTTACGTACAAATATTATTATAACTCTTGTTTATTAAAAGAATAAGAAGCAAATAAGAAGCAAATAAAGAGACTAGTGAGAATTGGTATTCAAAGACACCTTACGGATCTGCTTTGCAAGGAGTCCAAAGCTTTGTTGAAGAGATTTTGTTTGACGTTTTAGTGTTTGAGAAAATCGAAGTTCTGTTTGATTTTAATCTTGATTTTCATTTTCAACTTCAACCTAGACTTGCAAATGGTGTTAATAATTTTGAAGCAGAGAGGTGATATCTAGAGGCTAGCACGACGGCTCGGAGGGGTGCAATTGGCTGTTTAAGAGGCCAAAAGAATTACAGAATGGGGAGTGCAAAATCACCCCATTCAAAAGGCCAAAGAATTAGAAACAGGGAGTGTAAAATCAACATGTCATTGAAGATTAATTTCAAGGGTATTTAAGAAAAAAAATTTATAAAGGAGAGTGTACTAGTAACAATGGAAAGTGAAAATAGAAACTCCTGTTAAAAGGTAACTCCCTCAAAAGGAAGACCTATTCTCTTAGCATCCGTGTCTTTCTATTTGCAACTTCCAAATAGTTTTGAAAGTTCCAAACTTCTTGTCTGCTTTCAAATCCTCTGAGGCTTATTTGCAGTTAATGTTTTTCTTTGTTAGGGATCAAGATAGTCTCAAGTTGTGAAAAAAAATTGCATCAATCTGATCCATTGATTTAACTTATTTTATGATAAATTCATCTTTTAAAAGTGTAATAGTAAACTTTAAAGGTGAGATTAAGGAGTGCACATCCTCCAATTCATTTTGAAACTGCAGGGGATCCTATTTCCTTTCTTTAGTGATCTCTCGATTAAAATTATGAGTTGGAAAGTGCTTATCTATGGAATAAACTCCAAAATAAGAACTGTGAAAAGTGAATAGACTCTTTCATTATACTGTAACTTATCTATGGAATAATGAACTTGAAGCTCTTAGCAGAAGAAACTAACTAACTAAACTGCATGAGTTTTCTCTTTCCTCTGCAAAAGTTCTGCAAGTGTTTAAATGCCTCATAAATGCAACAATAAAGGACATGCAGTATTTTGGTCATTCTACGTATGTTTACTATATTTTTCTCCCTCATGGCTAGCAACCTATCTTAATATGGTATCAGAGCTCTTCTTATGAAGAGTTCTGTTGCGCTACCAATTTCACTCTTTCGTTTTCCTCTTTCTCAACGTTATTCACCATGAATGAGTTACTACTGAACTCGGAAAGCTATCTTTACCTCCATCCAAGTGAAAACCCAGTTGTTGCACTCGTCTCCCCAACTTTGGATTCCAGCAACTACTATTCATGGAGTAGGTCCATGATAACAGCATTGAGCGCCAAGAACAAAGTGCAATTCGTGAACGGAAAAGCACCAGAGCCACTAAAGACTGATAGAACGTACGGGGCATGGAGTCGCTGCAACAACATGGTGGTGTCCTGGTTAGTTCATTCAGTATCCATTTCCATTAGACAAAGTGTTTTATGGATGGACAAAGCAGAAGAAATTTGGAATGACTTGAAGTCTCGATATGCACAAGGGGATCTTCTAAGAGTTTCTGATCTTTAACAAGAAGCTTCATCCATCAAACAAGGTACTTTTTCGGTTACGGAGTATTTTACAAAGCTACGCGTCATATGTGACGAGATCGAAAATTTCAGACCCGATCCCGTCTGTTCATGCACCGTTAAGTGCACTTGTTCAGTCCTTACCACCATTGCTCAACGAAAACTAGAAGATCGAGCCATGCAATTCTTGCGAGGGCTGAATGAACAATACAACAATATACGATCTCATGTATTACTCATGGATCCAATACCTACAATACCAAAGATTTTCTCGTACGTGGCACAGCAGGAACGACAACTAACAGGTAACAACTCTTTACCAAGCTTCAATCTTGAAACTAAAGAAGATCCTTCCATCAATGCTGTTAAGAGCGTTTGTGAATTTTGTGGACGTATTGGCCATAATGAGAGTGTTTGTTATAAGAAGCACGGTGTGCCTCCGAATTATGATGGAAAAGGCAAAGGGTAAAATACAAGAAATGGGAAGACATGTACCTATTGCAGGAAACTTGGCTACACCATAGATGTTTGCTACAAGAAACACGGGTATCCCCCAGGATTCAAGTTCAACAATGGCAAAGTAATAGCTAACAATGTAGTGGCAGTAGAAGGAAAGGCCACAAATGACCAAATACAGCGCCAAGAATATCAAGAATTGGTTCGTTTTTCACCTGAGCAGTACAAGGCATTCCTGGCTTTAATACAACAGCCATCTGCAGGAAACTCAACATCCACCAAGCCTCGGGTCGCTTCCATTTCATCTTGTTCTAGTAACGATGCAACAGGTATAACCCTATCTTACGAAAAAGCAAACTCTACCTCCTGGATATTAGATTCAGGAGCCACTGATCACGTTTCCTCCTCTTTAACAAACTTTCACTCATATCATCAAATTAACCCCATCACGGTTAGATTACCAAATGGCCACCTTGTTCATGCTACCCACTCAGGCACAGTACAACTTTCTGCATTCATTACACTGATTAATGTCCTATACATACCATCCTTTACTTTCAACTTAATTTCCATATCAAAGCTTGTGTCTTCTACTAACTACAAGTTAATATTTTCATCAAATATTTGTATTTCACAGGATACCAATACCAAGGCGAGGATTGGTATAGCTGAAGTGAGTCGCGGTCTCTATCAGTTCACACCCGAAACAACAAAACCACATACCATATGTTCTGCTATTACTCACCCAAAATGTAAAGTCATTCCCATAAACCTATGGCACTTTCGTATGGGCCATCCTTCCCTCGAAAGGTTACAAGCTATGCAGTCTTATTACTCGTTTTTTAACAATAATAAAAACTTCATATGTAATACATGTCATTATGCAAAGCATAAAAGATTACCTTTCTCTTCCAGCACCTCTCATGAATCCAATAAATTTGAGCTTTTACATATCGATATTTGGGGGCCTTGTTCAAAGACATCCATGCATGGGCATCACCATTTTTTAACTATTATAGATGACTACTCTCGGTATACATGGACTCATCTCATGCACACAAAAGCCGAAACACACAAAATCATTACTGATTTCATTGCATATATTGAAACTTAATTTGATAGTAAAGTTAAAACTATAAGAAGCAATAATGGAGCTGAATTTCTTATGCATGATTTCTATGCTCAAAAGGGTATAATCCACCAAACCACTTGTGTCGAAACCCCCGAGCAAAATGGCATCGCAGAAAGAAAACATCAACACCTCTTGAATGTCACACGAGCACTCTTATTTCAAGCACAACTTCCACTTAATTTCTAGTGTTTTGCATTACTTCATGCTGCATATCTAATCAATTGCATTCCTATTCCCTTTTTGAAAAACAAGTCTCCTTATGAAAAACTATATGTGCATCCATGTGATATTTCTAATCTTCGCGTTTTTGGGTGCTTATGTTACATCAGTACTCTTCAGAATCACAGACAAAAGCTTGATCCTCGAGCACACCCATGCATTTTTCTTGGTTTTAAACCACATACAAAAGGGTATCTCGTTTATAATCTTCATTCTCATAATATAACTGCATCTCGCAATATCGTTTTTTATGAAGATCATTTTCCATTATTACATGAACACCAAGACTCCAATAACACGCATACTCGTATCTCACCAACTCTCTTTTCCAACAACACTGAAATCCTTGACACTATTATAACACCCACAATCAATCTAAACAATCCTACCCCCCTCACGATACCAACTATCAACTCACTTTCCTCACCTACTCATAACCCAAACCTACGTCGTTCTACGAGAACAAGGCATCCACCCACATACCTCCAAGACTTTCATCACGCTCTCACTTCCCTTGCTGATACCACCTCGACCAAGGTTAAGTACCCTCTTCATTTTGTCTTGTCTTATTCTCATTTGTCTCCTTCTCATAAAAACTTCATCATGTCTATAACCGCGTCCACTGAACCCAGTTCATATGCTGAGGCTTCTAGATTTGACTGTTGGATTAAAGTCATGTAGGTTGAGTTAAAGGCTCTTCAACAGAACCAAACTTGGATTCTAACTACACTCCGACCACACAAAACGGCCATTGGTTGTCGCTGGGTATACAAAATAAAGCACAGCGTTGATGGAACCATTGAAAGATACAAAGCGCGCTTAGTTGCAAAGGGATACACTCAGATGGAAGGCTTGGATTTTCTCGATACATTCTCCCCCGTGGCCAAGCTTACCACTGTCCGGTTACTCCTTGCCCTTGCTGCTCTTCATAACTGGCACCTTCGACAACTGGATGTAAACAATGCTTTCCTTCATGGGGATCTTAATGAAGAGGTTTATATGAAGCTCCCTCCAGGACTTATTGTGGATAATCCCAACCTTGTTTGTCGCCTTCAGCATTCCTTATATGGGCTCAAACAAGCCAGTCGCCAATGGTTCACACGGCTTTCGTCATTTCTTCTCTCCCAGGGATTCCGTCAATCCTCAGTTGATCACTCGCTTTTCTTATATTCTGATAATGATAATGATATAACAGCTATTCTTGTTTATGTTGACGACATCATCTTGACAGGAAATAATCTCGAGACTATAGCACATGTTACCAAGCTTCTTGATCAAACTTTCAGCATCAAGGATCTTGGTATTCTGAAGTTCTTCCTCGGTCTCGAAGTTGCTCGTTCTAGCCATGGTATACACTTGTGCCAAGGCAAATATGTTCTGGATATCTTATCGGATTCCGGTATGCTTGGTTCCCGTCCTACTTCTACCCCTATGGATTACTCTACACGCTTAAGTGCTTCCATGGGAACCCCACTATCAGAAACTTCTGCTTCTTCATACAGACGCTTGATTGGACGACTCATATATCTTACGAACACACGACCAGACATTGCTCATGCCGTTCAACAACTTTGCCAATATATGGCTAATCCCACTTCCACGCACTCACAAGCTGCTTTTCAGGTCTTACGTTACCTCAAAGGAACTCCGGGTTTTGGCATCTTCTTCGCAGCTCAAGGTACACTCACTCTCAAAGCTTTCAGCGACTCCGATTGGGCAGGATGCCGCGACACACGACGCTCCATCATCGGCTTCTCAGTCTATCTGGGTGAGTCTCTAATTTCCTGGCGGTCCAAGAAGCAATCTACGGCCTCTCGCAGTTCACCTGAGGCGGAGTATAGAGCCTTGGCTTCTACTACGTGTGAACTTCAGTGGCTCACTTACCTCCTTCATGATTTTCGGGTCCCCTTTCTTCAACCTGCAACTCTCTATTGTGATAATCAATCCGCCATTCAGATAGCCTCAAACCCTGTTTTCCACGAACGAACTAAACACATTGAAATCGACTGCCATATCGTGCGAGACAAAGTTAACAAAGGATTGCTCAAGCTTCTTCCCGTTTCGTCTTCAATGCAGCTTGCCGACATCTTCACGAAGCCTCTTTCTCCTGCTCTTTTTCATGGTTTATGTTCCGAGCTGGGAATGATGAACATCCATTCCCAGCTTGCGGGGGGCTCTTAGCAGAAGCTTATGTACGTTGGTTAATTAATTAGAAGTTTGTTCATTAGTTAGTTAGTTAGTTAGGCAAAAAGCTATTAGAGTTAGTTTCCTAATGTAACTAACTAAACTGCACGAGTTTTCGTTTTCTCTTTCCTCTGCAAAAGCTCTACAAGTGTATAAATGCCTCATAAATGCAGCAATAAAGGACATGCATGGCTTTATATAAAAAAAATTTTAAAAAATACTTTATTTAAGTTAAAAAAAATAGTCGTCTTTAAGGATCAAGATAGTCTCACGTTGTGAAAAAAAATTGCATCAATCTGATCCATTGATTTAATTTATTTTATGATAAATTCATCTTTTAAAAGTGTAATAATAAACTTTAAAGGTGAGATTAAGAAGTGCACATCCTACAATTCATTTTGAAAATGCAGGGGATCCCATTTCCTTTTTTTAGTGATCTCCCGATTAAAATTATGAGTTGTAAAGTGCTTATCTATGGAATAAACTCCAAAATAAGAACTGTGAACAGTGAATAGACTCCTTCATTATACTGTAACTTATCTATGGAATAATGAACTTGAAGCATCTGAAGAAAACTAATTTTACGCTATACTATCGTTAAAACTAAAGTCCAAATTGGCCAAGCATAGTGTTGATTGATTTCTTCATGTCTCTCTTTCATATCATCCTCTGTCATGCTCATGCATAAGTCATTTAAGCATAAGAAAAATGATAAATGCAACACATATTTATCCTTGTTTTGTGTTTAATTTAAATAAGAGAGTTGTACGAATCAAACTCCTAACTACTTCGATACTGTGTCCGTAACAGATTCCATTAAGAATTATCTTCTGAGTTTAGAAAATAATCGGTTCATTTGGTTAGAAAAATATTTTTCATTTGTTGCCATGATATGCAAACTTCAATATTTCAGTCTAGGAGTGAGTATGGTCCAATCCGACCGCGAAGTTGATTTGGACGGATTCAGTCTTTAAAAATAGATTTAGTGTATTTTTTTAGGAAAGATTTAGGTCCTATTTTGGACTATCGAACTTGGTTTAACATCTAATATTCTCTCAGAAAAATATAAAGTTTTTTTGAATAATTTTGTATCAATAAAAAACTTTTATTTAATAGTTAATAATTTTATATAACATGATATTATATTTATGATAAAATTATTTATTTAAAAAATATGTTGTAAAATATACCTCAATTTAAGTTTTTTACTTCTTTTATTTTACAATTTAATTATACAAAAAATAATGTTTAATTATTATATTGTGTTAAAAACTCAGACCCGCCTGGTGTTGTCCCATGTATTTTGGGTCGGATCTAAAAGAATGGCCTGATAAAAAGATGGCAATTGCTTTGCCCACCCAATGTTTTTTCTTGTAGACCCAACACTTTTCGTTACTTCCAAAATCAACTCTGACAAATTTATGGATTTATAATCCGTATGGATCCATACGGATTTGTAATCTGTATGGGTCCATACAAATTTTTTTTTAAACCTATGACTTTTAGGTTATTAACACGATACTTTAACCAATTAAGTTAATAGACCAATTATGTTATAAAATAATTAATGTTGTTATATATAACACTAAAATTTAGAATGTATATTTAATGCACATGTAAATTTATATAATAAATTTTGTGACAATTAATTTTGATGCATTAGATATATTAGAAGAAAATTAATTGTCACAAAATTTATTATGTAAATTTACATGCGTATTAAATATACATTAAAAAATTTAGTGTTATATATAAAGACATTAGTTATTTTATAACATAATTGGTCTATTAGTTTAATTGGTTAGAGTGTCATATTAATAACTTAAAAGCCACGGGTTTAAATTGCATGGGCCATTAATTTGTAAAAAAAATTATTTTTTTTAAAACATGTAATTCACATATTGCCAATCCGTAAGCTTGTGGATTACAAATTCGTAAGTTTGGCAGGGGTAATTTTGAAAAAAATTAAAAAGTACTGGGTGCACAGGTAATTTTCGGGTCCACAAAGTAATTCCCTAAAAAGTTTGGGTAAACCTGGCCCAATCTACCATATGCTCACCCCTAATTCAGTCCCAAGTGATTTTTGAGTTTCAAAAGATTTTTATAATTTGATAATACGTCTGAATCAGTTTGCAAATCAACAATTTTTTTAATACCAAAAGATTTTTTAATACTTGTAAATTTTTTTATTTATTGAATATCACCAAATTTGAACAATCGTTTTTATAACTGTTTGATAATTCTAAAAATACAACGATTTGTATCTCTGCCATTGAAGCAAATTTGCAATTTCTCCACCTAACATTGGTGCCATATGCGGAAAGTGATTCTAAAGCATCTTAAGTCCTAACCCCGTAAAGTCGAGATTAAAAGTAACTTATAAATATTTTTGTTCCTTAATCCTTTGAGGCATTTTTAAGGACAAAATTATAAATCTCAAACAAACGTCAAAATGGACAATATTTTGAATATGATTACTTGGTAGTGCTGGTGTAACGTAAGGATCTTTTAAGATAAAAACATAATCTTTTAAAATCTAAATTAAATACGGTAAGATATTTTTATCACAAAATAATATTTTAAAATCTTAATAAAATGCAGCCTTAAAGATTTGGTTTAGTTTTTTTTATAATTTTGTTTTCGTTTAATTAATTGTTTTTCAAATGTTTGCACCAACTTCCTTTGGTTTTTATATCTAAAATTTGTAACAAATGTTAACCAATATCTTTAAGATATTGATTAAGAAATTTAAAAAAAAATTATTGAGATGTCCATGACATTTTTACATTCTCTTGTAATATAATATAAATATTTTTCATTTTAATTTTTAACTAATATTTTAAGAGCATAAAAAATTATTTAGGTTTTACTCTTTAGTCGAATAACATTTTCTATATTTTAACCCTATGCTTCCATTGCGATCTTATATCATTAAAAATTTAAGAGGTTGTTTAGTCTTGTTGTTTTCTATTTTTATTTTCATTGAAAATATTGAAATCACTAATCTCATTTTGGATAAAACGAAAACACGGTGACAAGAAATATAATTTTAAACAAATCTAAAAATACATTTCTGTTTAAAAACACATTTTTAGTGTTTTTATTTCTTAAAAGCAGAAAACAAGAAGTTAAACTAAACATATTTTTAGAATTATAATATTTTGAAAATAAAAATAATTTTCAAAAAATAAAAACAAAAAATAAAAATAGGAAAAAAAAACAGAAAATGAAAATAAAAAATAAAAATGCAAACCAAACACATCCCTAACAAAACCAAATCGTACAGAAGCATTGTTGCTACAGAAATTAAAATATAATATTTTTAAATATATAAAATAAAACTAAAAATTGGGACCGAGACCAAAACATTAACGAAACCTTTTTTGTTCATCTTGTTGGGAACTAATCATGCATAGACAACGGATGGAACGAAGCCCACGAGGTTAGTAGTATTAATTAGTGTGTACTTTATCTTTTCGGCCAAAAGGAAAATGCCTAAACCAAACAAATACTTGAAGCACAAGCCAAACGATGTTTACAATTACAATTTACAACACAACAACAATACAAGGTGGCAGTGGTGACTGGTGGGTGAAGCAGAAGCACACCACATGAAACCAAAAAACCCAAATTCAACACCGCCCTTTTAAGTTTTAATACTTTTCAGAGTCCCACCCTCACACAAGTTCATTCTTTTTTTGTCACCCTTTTCCGATTACATCCTTGTCCTCTTCTCCAAGCAATCAAAAAATCTTCTTCTTCCTCTTCACTGCGTGCTCCTCTGCGTGAAACTAGGACAACCCTTTTGGCCTCTTTCGCTCTTTGCCTCCCAAAGTCTTTAACTTTCTCATTGTAGCTCCGTACAATGTACCCCATGTCACTTCGTTGGTCTATTTCCTCAAATTGAGGAACAACTAGGTGGGTGGTGCTTGGTTTTTGATGATGGCTGAGAATGTTTGACTTGTGTTTCCCACAAGTTTGATTCTTTTGTTTTGTTCTTTTTTTCCTTTTTAATCCTTCAGTTTGATGGTTTCTTAGTTCTGTTTTTCTGCCTGTTATACGTGGCTTGCTGCTCCTTTTTGCTGTTCTTCTCTCTTGGTTTTTGGAGGATTTATTAAACCTTGATTGTTTGAAGGTTTTGTGGGGTTCTATTAATGACTAATTATATTGGATTAGACACTAGGCTTGTGATTACATAGGGCAGGGAATTCTTATAATATAACATTTTTTTTGTTGTATTCTGTGTCTCTGATTCAGAAGTCTCCATTAGCCTATTTTCTTTTTTGATAAAGCAAATTGCTTCATGTGACAAGAACTTGAGAGTTGAAACTGAAATCAAATCCTTGATTATTTTGAGGGCACAATGGTTTAAGTGTGTATAGAATGGGGGATATTGTTCTTGATTGAAGTTCCTTCTTCATCACCAAGCCTTCAGTGAGTTGTGTACATGTGTACATAGAGAAAGAGTGAACAGTTTCTTATTGCAGTGTGCAGAACATCAGTTTTGATCACTTGTAAATTGGGAATTTGGATTGGAAGGCTTCAATTTGTGAATAATTGTGAGAAGTGGGTTATTTTTGCAACAATGGTTTTAACAGAGTGATATTATGAAATATTGGATTGGTCATTCAGAAAAAGAGAAAGCAATTGCTCACATAATTCAGACGCTTATACTGAAACACAAATTGACTCCATCCGCAAAAAAGGATTGATGCATTTGATATGAGTAATGGAAGGAAGTGATCATTCATTAGTACCACAATGGTTGAAAGGCAGTGGAAATGATAGTAGGGTGGCTGGTATAAACAACCAATTCACATCATCACCATACTCTGGTAATTATTTATGCTTAGTGCTGAATACCTGGTTGTTAATAACATGTTCTTTTGTTTTAAAAATAAAAGAAGGAAAAGTAAGAAAGAAAAAATTGAGATCCCATTTTTCTTTTCTATCCTTTAGTTAAAAAGAAAAAGAAGTAATATGGGGCAGGAAGTAGCTTTAAGTTTGATTCATGATTGTATCCAATTTTCCATCCATTCCCATGAAAAAGTGGGAAATTCTCTTGAATATTTTAATGCTTGATAGGGCATTAGAAAGGAAATTTTGTTGCACTCTTATTTTCTTCAACATAAATTTTGGTCTGATGCACATTTGTTTCTTTTTCTCCTACACATACGAGTGAAGTTATTTCAAAGTGTGGCATATTTTATGCCAAAAGTGAAACCTTTTACTTTGATTCATCATGTATGTATGATATTTTTAGTCACCAAATGTTTTGTCTGGCAAGATACTGTCATCCAATATATGGCATCATGGAAATAAACATCTATGAACAGTTCTGTTTGTTTCAAATATCCTTCCTGTGTCAGATCATATTGCTTATTCTGGTCGTCAATGGAGTTCTAGTAGCAAAGGTCTTGGCCACTCAAGGTCATATAGTAGTTCTGAGAGAAGCTGGCAGGATACAGACTGGGAGAAAGTTGATGGTAATGGCCTGACCTCAGTATCACATGATATTCTTATGACAGTTGGAAGCAGTATCAAGGCTATGACGATGCATCAGTATAATGTTTCTACAAGCACATCTTCTATTACTCTGGGCACAATGGGCCTCAGTATGGCCGAGACATTGGCTCAGGGTCCACCTCGCTCTCACTCACCACAAGTGTGTTTGATGTTGAATTCTATTTTAAGTTGTTTGTTGAAATGTTTTCAGAATTTCAGTACTCTCATGGTGTATTTTTCCTTACAGTTATCTGCTAGTACTCAAAAGCTTGAAGAGTTGGCCCTTAAGCAATCTAGGTTATTAATCCCTGTGACACCATCCACACCAAGATCCCTGGTAAGGTGTTTCTTCTGCCTCTTTTTTCTTAAATAATATAGTTATGAAAGGCATTCCCTTTTAATTTATATTGATTTATTATTTCTACACCTTAAGGGTTTTATGTGCAATAGAAAATTTCATGGTACATCTATATGTGGCATCATGATTGATGTTCCTCCTGAGAATCTGCTAAACTAGCAACACGTCATATGTAAAATATATTTTCTTCCAGTTTTCTTGTTCTATGTTTTAGTTATATCTAATTGATGAATTATTTTGGAAGTGTTAAAGAAATATGTACCCATTTGCGGTGCTTACTTTTGAATGATTTTAGTTTAGATTTATTTAACTCAATTTATTGTCATTTGCCTTGCTAGAAATAAATATTTTTCTTATTAGTAAACTGTGGATAGATGATGTCGTTCTCCTCTTTACTCTCTAAGGGGAAGTATATGACATCAGATACAATGGCTTTATGCTTTTATAATTATCTTTGATTTTGAACTATTGTGGAGTTGATAGTTGTAGTCCACGTGACATGATATCCTTAATTTTCTTCTTTGTATATCATTCCTTTCAATGCTCACTTGCACAGAAAGAGTAAACACATGAAAATTAGATAAGAGTCATAAGACTATAAGAAGGCTGCCCTGCATTTCTTCACCCCTTCCCACTTTCCCCTTATTAATAAGAAGGAAAAATCAAAGGAATAGTGACCCAACTATGAGGGGATAATACACCAGACATTTGTTAACTGAGGTTGGATTGTAATTGCTCTAAATTTCAATCTACTTTGATGCATATGCTTATTTTCAATCAACACCTTAATCAATAAATAGCTTACCCATGAAAAGTTTAGGAGTACAACCTGAATCAATTCTGTGTAATAATGATTGCTAGAGATTGAACTCATGCAGTGTATAAAGACAAACACACTCAGTTGTCTACTCTAATCTCCCATTTGGGAGCACTTACAGGTTTTTAATGCTATAACTAATTTAGGCATGGAGGTGGTGAGAAAATTTGATTACTCTCCCTTTCAAATATCTTGGGAAGAGGGTGATAGGGATTATGGTGATGGTAACCCTATTGTTGTAAATATTGCTTATTGTTTATTTTTGCAAAAAAATCAGTATTAAATCTTAAGGCCCTAAATATGTTACAGATTTTGACTTTTGACTATAAGGTCTTGCGGTATTTAAGAACTCATATTTAGCCAAACACAGTCATAGTCTCATTAACATTGGTTATAAAGTTATCTTTCTTGTTTCACTTCTGAAACATCTAAGATTTTTATGTGATACCTCCTTTACTGGACTGGCCTGCATAAAACAATGTCTAGTATCTTGTTCTTTTCAACTTTATCTTTTCTGTGTGCCCAATTTTTTCTTTACTTAATCCCTTTATATTTTCTGATTTGGATTGTCTCTCTCTGTTGTACATGACCAAACTATAACAGTTGAATTCCTCTTATGTTATGCTTGATTTATGACCCATACTTTAGCAAAAAAACTCCTTATCCACTGTATTTTCTAATATATGCTATGCTGGGAGCACCCTTAATACTCTTATTTCTTGGAAGTAAGCAACTTTTTAGACAAGTCTTGTACCAAAAAATAAAATAAAAATTAAGCTCTTAAAACTTGCATGGACATCCATGAATTTGTGGTCTGCTATGCAGTTTAAGTTAATAGCTGTAAGGAAAATTAGCATCACTAGCTAGAAGTTAATTATAGTAGGAAGTATTTGATATATTTCTAACTTAGGAATATACATATATATATTGTAGGTTTCTAGCTCCTCAGAGAAATCAAAGGTCAAGACAGGGCAGCAGCAGTATCCCTTCTCCCATTCACGTCGACCCAATCATTCTTTACATGGTGCTCATCTAAACTTAGATATACAGAAAATTAGTTCTGGTAATTCCCTTAATGTCAGTACTTCACGAGAGTTGAATGGTGTGTCTTCAGCTTCAAAGGACAACTTAAGTCCCAATAGTAGAGTAGTTCTTAGTCCAGTTGGTGCCACTAGATCCACTTCTATATCTGCTCCCTCTAGGAGCTTAAGTAACAATTCAACCCCTTCTGCATGGATAACATTGGAAAAGAGACCTACTTTTCCTATCCAGAGCAGGAATGATTTCTTCAAGAATCTTTCAAGGAAGAGTTCCGTGGAAAAACCTTGTTCTGATGTCTTGCCTATTGACATGTCTTGTGCCTTGGAGAAGTCTGAAGCCAGCACAAGGAGTGTCTCTAGTTGTCCCATTCTGGAGTCCAGAGATGCCTCTTTAGTGGATACATCCGCTGTGAACATGTTGACTGACTACGGCTCCACAATTACTGAGAATGGCAATGCTGCCAATGAACCTTTGAAACTTTCAAGCAGCAGTGACAAGCAAGATAGCAGCAACCCATTTCCTTATGCAGATGAGGATGAGATTGCATTTTTACGTTCGCTTGGCTGGGAGGAAAGTGCAGGAGATGAATATGATGAAGGCCTCACTGAAGAGGAGATACAAGACTTCTATGAAAAGGTTATTATTCTTTTGGAACTTTTTTTTTGCTATGCTTAATTTGTAATGATGTTTGCAGTTAAATGATTTCTTTTATGACCTATGCATTTGTTTCCTCATGCAGTACATGAAATTGAAGCTGTGATCAAATATTCTCCAACATATGCGTCAAAAACACTATGCATTACACAGCCACTTGACTCGAATACTGGGGGATATGGTGGAGCGCCATGAGTAAATTATGTTCAAAATTTAGAAGCATGATATTGCAGGATTTGGAATATGAAAGTGATGAGACAAAAATGTGCTTTAAATATCTCTTTAGGAGCATGAGTGTTTAAATTAGTGGAAGTTGGCTGTTAGATAAGGAGATTTTCCTTTTGGTTAATTGGAAAGCTCTATCAGAACAAGGCTACTAATATATAGGCAAAGCATAGACTCTTTACTAAGAACTAGTGAAACAATCATGCTGGATATAACTTCTGAGCATGAGGAGAAAATGAAGATACCAAAGATGAATTTCCTTTTGTTTAATAGGACCCTGCTAGTAGAATAGTATACAGTGAAACAAAGAAGAAGAAAAAGAGCATGTGTTCTTTTTTCTTTCCCTCTCTGATCTTTTAATTTGTTTTCCCTTCCTTATTATTGATATTTGTTAAAATATATACACTGCTACAGTTTCAAGTAGGATTATAGAAACCCCCACACTTGATTAATATTAGAAAAGAAAAAAGATCAATAAATTCGTTGATTTTGTTCTTTCCTAGCCTTTAGTTTTCTTCTGAAATAGTCGTGGTAGTGCATCCACTTATCCGTATATGTAAGACTTTTATGGTGACAATGCCTTAATGCCTTATTCTGTTTTCTTTATTTTATCTTTGTATCATGAATTAGAACTTCCATAATCATTTTATTTGTGGTACTATAAAACAAGCTTCGATACCAAAAGTAAGACTCCCGAGCCGCTTTATTCACCATCTATATAATAATTTCCCCAAGTATGATTAATGATGTTTTTTTGTACGAAAATTATTTTCTGACATATGATTAACAATTATTGAACCGTTTTAATTTCATATAATTCAAAGGATTTTGCTAACCAGTAAGGACAAATAGTTAAAGAATTAAAATAAGAAAGTTTTTAAAGTAGAAATTATAGGAGAGTGTAAAACAAATCAGAAACAACACAATCTTATACATCCTAATAATTATTTTTCTTCTTCTTAGTTCCTTAATCAGAACGCACAATAATTAAATAACATTTGTCTAATTTTAAAAAAAAAACATTTGATATTTTCCCAATCTACTTTAATGCATAATGTGTTCTTTTAAAAATACAAATGTCAGTTACAAAATCGTATCTATAAATGGATCGTATCTATAAATGTTCAATTTATGTAAACTTTGATATACATAATAAACCTTGTCTATATAAATTTTCACGCCTGTGTGAAGAAATTAGGCCACGTTGGCAAGACAGCAAAAGTTCTTGCCAAGACTAGTCTTATCATCAGCCACCGAGTTTGTTTTCTCCTAAGATGTTAGACCACGAGATTTTCTTGAATTCATGTCTCTAACTTATAGAACACAATTTTATAGTTCAACTCAACACTAAAAGCTAGACAAGATAAAAATTATTTCTCATTTATTTATTTACATTATTTTAGTCGTATTCTTAATTTGCTTAGGAAGCTAAAATGGTATTTCCATAATTTGTTGAACAATAATGCAATTCGGGGGTGCATTGTGCTGTGCAACAATTAGTTTCACTTTCACCTACCCCCAACAAGAATTCCATTTGCTCCAAATTCCAATGTCATCATTGCAAAAGCACATTTCATGGTCAAAGCCATAAGACATAAGTGGATCCATTTTCAGCTTATGTCATAAAATTGATTATTTATCCATGAGAAACTATTCTCCAATGATAGACCAGGAACTCAAACTTGCTAGTTCTGGTTAGCCGCCAAATGAACTGAATACACGAATAATTATTAATTGAATATGTTATTGTGTCCTTAGTATGAAAGTGGATTATATAATTCAAGGAAACCGTAGTTTAATGCCAATAATGACTCTAATCACGTTGACATGGATGTGGATGTTGGGGGGATGTGGCACAGGTAAAGCAAAACGTTCTCTAAACATTGGAATGGGATGACAAAAGGTTGTCTTTTTTCTTTTTTTTTTTTTAACTAATGACGGTATATAAACCTGACAAAAAATAAATAATACAGTAAAAATTCTTGTATATACAGTATATAGTATCACGATTACAAGGTAAGATCCAACCTTATCAATTTGAGGACAAAATATTTTAGTATGATCATCTCATAGTTTTAATTTAACTCTTAAGTATTTTTTAATTTAAGAATTAGAAATAAGAAAATATTTTTATTTTGATAAACAGAAATAAGAAATTGTTGACGTCTCCTAATTGCACATCTTTAAATAAATGTAATTTAGGAATTTTTTTCTTGCACCTGTTGTTTTTCTAATAAAGCCAACAATTATAGTGAAAAAGAACACATCGAGCGGCGTGAGGGGGAGGCGCTCTCTGGCGAGGTTGGAGCGAAGGGCGGCAGTGGTGGTGAGGAGGTGGTGGTGCTGCGACACAGCGGAGTTGGCGCGGCAGCGCGGCAGTGATGAGGAGGTAAGGTCATTATGAATTCGCAATTAGGCTATTACGGATTTATGTATATTTTAGAATATTTCAAAAAGTGTTAGGTGTAACACCAGCACTGTGCAGTATGTAGGAAGCATACCGGAACTTGTGTTATAGATAAAAAATTCCTTTTTCTATTTTCATGCTTCGGCACTAAGGCATACTAAATTTTTCTTGCGAATAAATTAAGCATAGCTAGGTTGTCAATGGATAGGTTTGGATAGAGTCTCGTAATTTCCATTTCTGTGTTAAAAAAAATACATATATTCATATGATAGTAATTTTAATCCTCACCTTTATACAATCGTAATGATTGAATATTTATATACAAATATCTCATTGACAATCTCTCCTTTATTTATATACGAAGGTACTACATCAATAGAAATATATTATTAAAAACATTACAACAAGTAAATTAAAACTTTACTTTTAAATAATCCAAATATAGTATTAAAAATATAATATTGATTCGTCCAAATTTTAATTATAAATAAATAATATTATAAACATAATCATCTAATCTTGTAATGATAAGTCATTAAATAAGTAAAAATATATATTTCTAATTTGAAGCACAAAAAAACATAAAATATTAATTGACAGTTAGAAGTGAATCTCAAAAGAACTTACCAACAAAGTTATCAATTTATACATAAAGTAAATAATAATTAAATATACTTAAATAGAATGTAAATAATATAAGGTAGGTTAAATTATGGTTCATTATTCTTTGTTAGACTGTTACTATTAATCATATAATTATTGTTTTATAAAAAATATATATAATTTTATAAATTATATGCTTAATATATTTTAATTACTTAAGATATTCATACCTGCATTCATTTCCCCCACAAAATTGCGGATAAATACTCACCCATTCTTAATCCTAATAAACAAGTAATTATGTTTTCTGTATGTGAATATTTTAACAGATACTGATCGGATCTCATCAGAGGCGAATTTACCATCCCTAAGCACGGGATGTGAGGATTTCGTGACAAATGCTTTCAGGAAACAATGTTGCGAGAAAATGAGAGAGAAAGTGACGATGGAGGAAATAGAGGTTGCCAGATCACAAATACTAGGTCAACAAAAATATAAAATTTAATTAATCAAACTGTAGAGATTTATCGATCAGTTTAATCTTTCAAATAAATTCTATTTAAAACATATAAAAATAACAAAACTAATTAATTTAGAAACATAAAAGTCATATATTGGGTCAAAATTGGGTTAATTGGTTTTTAAATTATTTTAATAAAAACTCGATCCAGATCTGAAACTGATTTATTAGGTCAGGGACCCAGGGTTACTTGGGTTGAGATATGCTTATATTTTTACATATATTCTTAAAAAGCAAAAAAAAAAAAGAAGAAAAATCTAGAATATATATTATACTTTATACCTGGGAATATAAGGACATTTGAATTAAACTTATTTTTTCTTCTTTAAATTAGGTAGGGTACTTGACCGAGGCCGCGGGGATACGTGAATTTACATGAAGTCGTGTTAATAATCCATATTTTTTACGAGTGGAGTACATAATTTATATAATTTTTAAATATTATTTTTATTTATTTTTGTTACATTAATTATTTTACTATATATTTTTCTTTCTTTTCATTCTTTCTCTCTTTATTATATATTTAATTAATAAAGAAATTATATAAATAATCTCAAATTCATGATTAACAATTTTGCAGAAACCAAGTTCATACCATGTGCTTACATACTGCCCTTAAACGTGTCAACATTCAGCAACCAAACCAAGTGGAAATTAGAAGTCAATTTATAGCAAATTGTGGAAATGATTTCTAGTATAGTCAACTCTTATCTATTCAAATATCCATAGAAAATACAATATCTTTCAACGGTATGTTTATTCCATCTATTTTTTTTAATAATAATTATAATCATAATGAGTATTGAATTTAGGATCATATAAATTATTCAAATTCTAAAAACCCCAATTGCTGGGCTGAACCTAATGGATTGTCTACGTTTTTTGTTATACAAAATTTTAGAGAAGAGAGTGATGTCTAATTTAAAGTAGATAAAACTTTCAATCTTAAAACATATTTATAGAAAAATTATACTTATCTCGTAGTAAAAATCAACACGAGTTTTAAGACAAAAGACACTCCCCAATTTCATCAAGCAGCCAGTCAGAAGAAATTAGACAGTGTCTTTTGCCTATGTTCCTCGAGATTTGAATGAAGTCGTGAACTCATTGGCGGATTGGGATGCTTGTTCAAATTTGTCAAGAGAGAAGCTGAGATCTATCCCTTGATGCTATATATTTTAGCCATCCTTGTTGGTGACACTCTTGGAGTGTCTTAGTTTCCTTTCTTGTTCTTTTTGTGTTCTACATTAGCAAATAAAAATCTACCCCCTATCAATTGAGAGGACACATGAATCAATATAAAAGCATAATAAACTTATATAAATTTATATTCCTTAAAATAAGATAAAATAAGTTTTACTATTAAATCTTTGTCTTAATTTGTGTATGTGTGATTACTCTATTTCTTTAGTTTTGGATTGCGTGTTACAGACCAAAGTCTTAGAAAAGAAATCACATTAAAAAAAATTGAATTGATCCCTCCTTTGTGTGATACCTTTTGAGTAAATTCAACAAAGAGGGATCGAATACAATTTATAGTTAACTTCCGCACAAATGCTTCTGCCTTTGTAGGTATAATCCTCTCCCAGAGATTTTTAAAGAATAATCTTGAACATAATAGAATTCATTAACACTTTATATACTAATTTTGATTGAGAAAATTTCACTGGATTTCACCTTTCAAACCCACTATTAATTTCACTCATGTTTATATTTGCAGTGTTCAACAAGCTTTCCCCCCATTCACCATATCCTCCTCCCATTTGAAAAGTAATCTCCTATATTTCCATCTCCATCACCACACTCCCTCCTCCCACTTTCTAATGATGATATTTTTAAATTCACATTCAATAAAGTTAGCTTTATTTATTTACATAGACTCTATTGCATGTGACATTAATTAACTTTATTTGCATAGAGTACGTCTAAGTTTTTTTTAACAAATTAAGTTTAACACAGTTAATTGGTGGGTTCTCTAAATTAGAATTCGACTACTCTTGATGGGGAGTATACACAAAAATAATTTATTAGAGAAATCAAACTCATTTTGCTAATCTTTAAACCTCACAAACTATGGATTCGTAGATCTACTAAATGTATACACACCAAACAAATTTAATAAGAAATTCATCAACAACTACCATGAATTAAATGAAGAGTCTCCATCAAAAACGGAAATTGTGGGGCTTATTTGTATAAGTAGCTAGGTTTATACAATGACATGTGAGGCATTTATCATCTTTCATCACCACAGCTCACAAGCTCGTGCATGCGTGGACTTATATGGCAGCAAACGGCGCCGCAGCCATTTCTCTAGTTCTGCATCATTATTCATATATACTACTGAACTGAACTGTTCTCACGTATAAATAAAACCAGTGGGAAAAAACCCAAGTGTATTGGTTATCGCTTTATTTCAATTTTTTTTTATTTTTTGTAAATCGCTTTTTTTCAATTGTTAGACATTGTATTTTATGGTTTTATTTTGACTACCGAGTCTTGAGGGATATAAAATTTTATATTTTACTTAGACAATTCTTTTTTCTAACTTGATAATTTAATACTAATGGGGGGAAATAATTAAGATGTAGGTTGGGAGAAATTATTAAGTAGTTCAAAAAATTATTATGATGTTAAATTAATCTCTATATATGTGACAATAATCAAATATTATTATTTTGTTTTGATAAACTTAAATTCATATCTCATAAAAATTGATCAGACCATAAATAAGTGATTGTCCGAGACTACTTAGTTAATAATTTTTCGATTTTATGGGGTTATTGATACTTAATACCAACCATTCATTTTATGGAGTATACACAAAAATAATTCAAGAAAAGATTGAAGCATTTCGCTAACATGGCTTAGGTTGGATACTTATACCAACCATTGATCACATGTCTAAGTACATGCAAGTGATCAGCAAGTTTTTGCTACGTTCTGATGCATTTGAACGAAATTGGAATTACATGGCTTAAGAAATGGTGAATTTTTCACAATTTTTATGATGTTACCTTTTTTTTCTTTTTACTATTGTGTAGTAAAAGTGTGATGTTAAAAGAGATTCATGGTTGAAGGTTGCGCTACTCATATACGTACGAACATTCTTTTGCTCTTATCACTTATCAAGGGTAAGATCTTTCACAGTTTCACTGTTAGAATTAAAAGATGACTTGGTTTCTGTATTTCCAAATCATATATATACCGGAAAAGAAAAAAAAAATCCATATATACTTCCTCACGAATCTTAATTAATTAGATCAAGCCTAACCTGTATATTGCATGAAATTAATATTCTTTTGTTGTACCTGGTAAAATCACCAAGTATTATTACTTTTTAGCTTGTTTAATGTCGTATGAGTCATATTTGGTTGTTCATCCCATCCCCGACAACGGTGTCTCATGTGTGTGTGTGATGAAGGAAGGAAAAAATTATATTCAATACAAGCTCTTATTCCGTGCTTAAGAGTCCATGGATGCATGGTCCCAACCCAACCATGCATGCATGGAGGCTAATGAAAGTTGAAACCTATAGAGTTGAAAAATTATAAAAATCTATACATAAACTTGAAAAATTTATGTTCATGACTCAATTTTATCTATTATGTTGAAAATCAATGTTTATAATTAACTAAGATTTACTTATGCTGAAATTAAAATCTAGTTCACAACTAAGATTAATCCCCCATAACCTTGAAAATTGTTTCATCATTAATTGCTCAGCTAAAAAAAAATCTCCGATTCGTCGCTTTCTTTTACCATGTCAATATCAGTGTTCTAGTCTAATAGACCCCAAAAGTTGACTTGCCATCTTCTCTGGACACTGGACACTGGACACAACCATTCCTATTACTCGCGTCCGTTTCTCTCTAGAGTATACTTTCTACTAAAGGGGAAAAAAAAAAAATTCTTCTCGGGATTATTTCATAAAAATATGACTTAAATATATTTTTATATAAGTTTATCCATAAAAAAATTTGTTTATTTATAGTACTTATAATTTTGTTTTTTTTCTTGTAAGTCCCCGTAAGATTTTGTGTTTATTTTTAGTGTTGATAAATTTATGTTTTTTCAATTTTAGTTCTGTGCGAATTTAAAAAATTATAAACAAAAAATTAAAATTTTATAGGAACTAAAATTAAAAAATAAAATTTATAAGAATTAAAGAATGAATAAAAAAAACTTACAGGAATCAAAATTAAAAAAATATCAATTTATAAGGATTAAAATTAAAAAAATAAATTTATAAAAATAAAAAAAAAAAATTCTAACTAGACAAAAATATATTTAAGCCTAAAAATAAAATAAAAAAACTAGTTTATATATAAAGAAGCTTGTTTGCATTATGCAATATTTCAAGTACCTAACTACTCATATATCCTATATTGTTGTTAATCTCTACTAGACTATGATGGACAAATTTTGACAATAATGTTTACGTTAGCCAGTGCCTATCCCCACAAAAACACGCCCTTAAAAAGTAAGTAATCAAGGATTGAAATGACCTCGAGTTTTGAATGAGTAGGAAACTAAGCCAAAAAATCATTCAGAGGTGGAATCAAATAAAAAAAAATATTTAGAACATTTGCTTCTTTTAAGACTCTGGGGACTGGGAATGAATCATGTGTGTTTGCAGTGCTCCAATGGTGACAGAATATTCGTTCTTTATCGTCGTGTGTTTCCATTTTGGGTCTAAAGATATTTTTGTCATATTACAGAACCATCATTTTTTTTTAAAACATATCAATGACCCACATGCGTTATGTGTGGTTTAATTTGTATATCGCTTTGGTCGTCTGCGATTGTTTAATTTTCCCATTTATTTTCAAGTCAAACGGCATCAAGTTATTTCAAATGAAATTTTGGTTTCATTTAAATATATCTCAAACGGCATCAAGAAAAGTAAAAAAAGTATTTATTTATAAGAAAAAAAATATATTTAAGCCAAATTCCACTACTAAAAATATTCTTAAATTAAGCATAAGATATGTCGAATTCAAGACTCCAACACATAATGACATATAACCATTTGACATCTTTTTATTAGAAAGCCAAGAGCCTTCCATCAAAAAAATCTCAAGAAACACCTAAACACGAGTCTAGCATACAAACAAACCAATACCTCACTGCACAAGAAGAATGCCAAGCCAAAGATAAGGTTATCAACATGAGTTAACTTATGCAAAAGAGGAGTAAAATTACAAGACATACCTTACATGCTGTGTTTCTCCTCTAATTAAGAAAGATCATAATCACTTATTTTTAGCTTTTTCAGTGGCCGTTCAGTTATGGTAAGCAATTTTTTCATGGCTAGCTTAGCTAGGTGTCTTGCGGCTTTGCCTAATGATATATTTTATCATTATATTTAGTTTGGCTCTCTTTTAAGAAGGAAAAAGTCATGTCATGTTCGACATATTTTTTGGTATGTTGTGGTATATTCTATCTAGATTATGCATAACAATGTTGTGTTTCAAAGTATTCTACTTACTTTTAGTGTTTTGGACTTGATAAAACTTAGATCTTGGATATGGTTTATGGCCAAGATAGATAGTTCTCCATGTTCTCTTTCTAACTGATTTATTAATCTTATAACTTTCCTTTATTTATCTTCTTAAAAATGCTAGCAGCATACTCTAATATTTTTTTGAATGATATTTATTGATATATTTATAAATTTTAGTTAGTCTCACTTCTTATTTAAAGTGTTTTTTTTTCTTAATTTTGTTGTTTTAATTAAATTTTAACCAATAATGAAATAAAAATGTGTGTTAAAAAGAATATGTAAAAAAACGTGTTACTAATATTCTTCTTATCTATTTCATCTAGCATTGCTAGACTAATGTATTCTAGTTAGAATACTCCTGATACTCTTTTCTTAACAAAGTTTTATTTATAAATAAATACATCCACGTATAGGAAAAATATTTATTTTTTTATATATTGAAATCATTAATAATAATTGTTTGTAACTTCTGCAGCCTATAATATAATAATCCTTCGGGTGTTGTGGGTCTACCGCATTTAAAATTAAAGCAGAAATTAAACTAATCCCTACTTAAAACTCTAATGGTAGATAATTTGCCAAGAAGAAGGGGAGAAAGTTCTCTTTCCAGTTAAGGTTCGATGTAATGGGTTCTTTTTCTTTAGGTTTTTTGTTCATTATTAAACTATAACGTGGGAGGGAGTAAACAACTAAACTATAAAGTAGGAGTTGAGATGAATGTGCTTTTAAATATGGTCTTACAGTTGACAAAATCAAGATCTGATCCCAAGGTTTTTTTCTTCATATGGGATTTCGTACGGGGCTCATATTCCATGGTAATAGATGATGTCATATTAACTCATATATTATAATCAGATGCATGTTAAGCCTTGGAATATTTTTCCTGTATTTCCTCTTTATAAAAAAGCTCAAATGAATCTCGTCAAATTGTTCTCCATTTGCAGGCAGGCACATGTAGCACGAGTTCCCCCTTGAATCTTCAACAAATGGCTTCTCTTTCCATGGTAAAAAGACATTATTGTTCATGCGAGACATGCCATAATATCCAGAACTAGAGATAAAATGAGAAGCATGGAATTCATGCTAGGAGGGACACGATGTGCATGCCCTAGCGTATGCCCTAGTGTAAGAAATGAAAAAAAGTTTTGTATTATTACCACGAGTGAATAGGGGCGAATCAGCTCGATGGCACCAATTAAACATGATCTTAGGCGGCTTAATTACGTGGTCTAAAAGGATAAAAAAAGCCTATGTTGTTTTATGTAAATAATAATGTCAAACATTTGAAGTGGTGTGATGCTTTTGGCTCACTTTTTTTTCAGTGCACTGGGTGGAGATTTTATATAAGACCTTGATTTGATTCTTAATCACACAAAAGAGCAATTAAAAAAAGGTCAATGACCCACCTTCAACTTCACTTAGTATCAATGGTTAATTTTGTCATTTTGGTAATGGGAGGGCTCATTTATCAAATTATAGTAGGGTGCCCACTTGCCTATTTTATTAAATTTTAAAATGGAAGCTTATAGACTGATTAATATAATTGGAGAGGTTAATTAAGAAGCCAACTAAAGTCAAATCATAGATGCGTCTTTGTGTGTGCAAGATAAGAAACGTCTTCGGGACGAGGGAATTGACTTTGGTGCCTTAAAAGTAGCGTATATACTTTTATATATAATCACGATAGGACAAAGGAAGAGATTCTCCAAAAGCTCAACCTTGGCCTCAAATATTGATCATGGGTAGAAGCCGAGAAAAACCCACAAAGATGGAAATTGATCTCTCTTTGAAGATAGATACTGATGATGAGCATAAAGAAGAAGAAGATGAGCGAGTGAAAGAGGATGAGGAGCAAGAAATGGCACAGATTCAGGATAATAATAAGGAAGAAATCCCTGAAGCCACAGCTGGTGAAATAGAAGATGATGCATCAGTCATAGAAACATCTTTGCAAGATAACACAAAAACAAAAGAGGTAATTATATTTTTCATTATCAATATGAGCAGATCCAAAAGCGTGACCCTTCTACCTCCTTAATTTAAGTAAATTAACAGCTAAAGTTGTATTATTTGACCAACTCTTTTCTCTTCATATATTCTCATGTTTTCTATATATCGATGTTTATGTATATGCAAGTATTAACTCTTGAAACACTATTAATTCTTTTGGTAACGTTTAATTGTTTGTCTATGATATATATATGTTTAGAAGTCCTTAAAGGGGTATGGTTTAATTTCCTACAGTTAAGTGTCTTACAAATGGAGATGGAGAGCATGAAAGAGGAAAACAAAGTTCTGAGGAAAGTTGTAGAACAAACAATGAAAGACTATTATGATCTGCAAATGAAATTCTCAGCCATCCAGGAAAACAATAAAAGAAAGGTAAATCCAATTGTTAGTTTAATATTGATCTCCATTGACTTTCATCTATATTTTATATATAATAAAACACAGATCCCATTTTTATAGGATCATGAAATTTCTCTCTCACTTCAAGACATTGCGACCACCAGCGGTGAAGGGCCATCGAGAATTCTTGAGATCTTTAACAAACAAATGCAAAGTGCTCCATCTCCTCCACACCCTGATCATGATGATGATAGTTTAAGCGAGAGTGAATTGGGTTTATCACTAAGGTTGCAACCAAGCACAAGCCATCATAAAGAAAGTGATGTGGGAAATAATAAGGAAGACAAAAATGATCAACAGTTGGCAAGTTATGCATCAGTGCAGAACAAATTACAGCGGACAAATTGCTTGCCCGGTATTACTACCCATGCTGCTTCCCCTCCTAATAGAAAGGCTAGGGTTTCTGTTAGAGCAAGATGTGAAGCTGCCACAGTGAGTTCAAAATCTATATATTTATAATTAATATTAATATATCCTTTAAGTTAGCATTATCATATGATTAATTAGATAAACATTAATTAAGAGCTAATCAACTTAATTGTGATAGATGAATGATGGGTGCCAATGGAGAAAATATGGGCAGAAAATTGCAAAAGGAAATCCATGTCCACGAGCCTATTATCGTTGCACTGTAGCCCCAGGCTGCCCTGTTAGGAAACAGGTAATTCTCACTATATTTACACTCCTTTTTCGGCTTCTCTAGTTTAAATAGATTGAAAAAAATTTACACTACTTATCCCCGGTTAGTTTTTCTACTGAAAATTATTCCACGCTTTTCCTTAAAAAAATACATTCTAATATAATGTAAATTTTTTGTTAATAATTCAAATTAATTTTACCAAAATCAATTATATCCAACTTTTTTTTTTGGTATAAATTTTTACCCAACTTTAAAACAAATATATAGCTTAAATGATCATGCATGAAATTCATTGGTTAAATTGCAATCCAAAGATTGAAAGAAAAATAAGGAATTAGCCACTAATCAAGTCATGTTCTTTTTACTATCTAATATATAGTAGTATTTGCTTATTTTTTAGGATTATTATTAACGTATACCACATTTGTCTTCTATTTCATTTTCACCCTATTTTGCTTTTTATCTATCTTTATTTCTGATCACATTGTATATCACCTCTATTAGTTTCTTTCTCTTCTTTTATTTAATTTTATTTTTTCTATCTTTCTCTTCTTTCCACCAATACATTCCAAAAATGAAACGTATATGTTGACAATTTTCCTATTTTAATTTTATGGGGTTCAATTCTTATGTTTATTAAATTTACATGTATAGGTGCAAAGATGTATAGATGACATGTCCATACTAATTACAACCTATGAAGGGACACATAACCATCCACTCCCTGTGGGTGCAACTGCTATGGCTTCCACAGCTTCTGCAGCAGCTTCATTCATGTTGCTAGACTCAAGCAACCCCATTTCAGATGGCACCTCCACTTTCACTCAAGCACCGTTTCCTTACAACACCTTCCACTCTCTAAACCCAGCTTCAAATTTTAGGAGCATAAGCCCCGGTGATCCATCCAAAGGGATTGTTCTTGATCTCACTAGCAACCTCAATGAACCACCACTACGTTTTTCCAGTGGTAGCTCCTCCAATACTACAACTGATCCTCGTTTTTCTTGGATGCAAAACAAATACCAAGGTGGTGGTGCAATTGCAATGAACAACACTTTTCACAAGCCTAGGGCATTGGATATTCATGATAGAATTTGGAAAGGAGAAGAAAGCAATAATAATAAGCCACTAGATCATGACAATGTGTCCTCAATTGCCTCAGATCCTAAGTTTAGGGTTGCTGTTGCTGCGGCCATAACATCTCTCATGAATAAAGAGAGCCACGCTACTCACCCTATAGGAACTTCCTTTGGCCCTAGGAGTGGCCAAAATGGTAGCTAGCTATAGCTCTAGCTAGTAACAGCAACTGGGTCGTAGAAATCTATCTCGATAAATGGTAAGCCCCGTTTGATTTTTCACCTTGATGATACAAGAAATAAGTATGAAGAGAAAAAAAGAAGTGAATGTTATACGACAATGTTTACCACAGTACTATTCAATAGACTTATTATCAGGTATATTAATTACATTTTATATGTATCTTCATATTAATATAAATAATCTTACAGGGGGATGGTTTCTTCTGTTTTCCTTGTAATCTGATTTTATTTTCTTGTTACTGTTGTTGATTGCTGTGGAGTAATTAAGGTTTGTGTGATTAATTAGTTGGATAGCATACACGTGAAGGACTTTTAACTAATGCAGTTAGCCAAGGCTCAATTATTAAAGTATTGCAAAGCCTTTCTTAACTGTGTTTTAAGTCTTTTAATTTATTGTACTACTCATGTGGAATCAAGTTCCATAGTTAAAGAAATATTTGGTTCTAGTAAATTATTTTTGTTTTCCTTTTTTATTTTATGGATCCGGGGACTACTAGCTGGCTATATCTTCGTAGAAAATGAAATTGGTTATGTGCTTGATTTAATTAATTGAGCATAATTGCTCCGTCGAGGTCAAGTACGCATGTGTCAATTAATGTGCATGTGTACATGTTCATACATGTATAACAATATCTGTCACTAACTAGTTCTATATATTTAGAATACGAGAAGGAGGAATTGGGGTACCTTACTTTGAGTTGAGAGTATATGAGGAGGAGTTGGGGGTTACTTTGAGAAGGAGGAATTGGCGGGAAGACAAGGGTGTGTATGATTTTTATTTTCAAGAATGATTTTAGCTAAAGAAAATAGATACTGATATATACTATAAGCTTATGCCTCACCACACATACAGATAGGGTGTTTGTGGATTGGTATGGTTTGTTATTAAAACATTATTCGAATCAAACTTTAAAATTAAATATGTGGTTGGATTTTGTTTAATTTTCATTTCAAATAAAATTCAAATCAAACCAAAATAATATTTTGTAATTTTGTTTGATTTAAATTTTTACATTTTTATTAAAATATTATTTCATTAAAATTTATATATTTTTTTAACTTTTAAAGTAAATTACATAAAATTTTTGCTAATAATAATCTATAAAATTTATTAATATATTAAACCTTTTATAATAAAAATTTATTAAAATTTTATCAATTTTAAATTAAACACAACTTAAAAATTTTATATAATAACACTATAAAATATTATGTTAATATATATATAACACTCAAATAATATAAAAAAAAAATCTTTCAAAAAGATGATTATTTAACACTTTCCACAACTAAAAATAATTGTTTGTAACTAAAAGTATACCCTTGGAGTTGATGAGTTAAAAACTAAAAGTTAAAAAATAAATTTTAAGAAAATAAGAATTGAAGAATAATGCTAAGAAATCAATTAAAGTGATAGCGAGCAGCACACAAAAGAAAGAGAAAGAAGATGGCCTATATAACGGGAAACTGATTTTAGGCTGATTGACTAAATTTGAGCGCTTATCTTTTTTAAAAAAAAAAACGAGTTCAATTATATATATATATATATATATATCAGCTCATTAATTGGAATTCCTAAAAATTTGCTCTAACTGATCCACTTCATTTTATCATATTTTCATTCAACTCTGTTTGTCCAATGCCAAGTATAAGCAAATTTTTTCCTTTTTTTAATTTTTTTTTTAAATTCTAAAAAAAGGTCTCAAAATTTATGTGTCAATTAAACTATTTTTAAAAAAAATAGGACTCAAAAGTCCACATGGCATGCCACATGGAGCGTGCTACCAACTAACAACTTCAAGTGTTACTAACTATATTAGTGTGTAGCATGTCATGTACTCATAAGTAATGCTATAATAAAAGTTCACATGACACAAAAATTAATAAAATTATTTTTAGTGATGCGGTCAAAAGAGTCACACTGCTAAATGTTTTAAAATGATTTTTTTTCTGTCAAAAGTTTCTAAAAGGAATTTAGTTTAGTCAAGTCAAATCAACCAAGGTTTTAAGGGGAAAAAAGTTATTACAAACATAAATTCTAATAATTAATTGGAAAATGTGGAAATATATAGAAAAGGAAAAATGAAAGGCTCGAGTCTTTTCTTCATCCGATTCAGTTGATCCGATGAACTCAAGAATTCAAATCAAACTAATTAAGTTTGTTTGAACTGATTCAGTTAATTAGTTCTTTCCGCTTAAAATTTGAACTAGATGAATTATAATTGATTTGGTTTTTGAATTTACAAGTCAAACTAACTTAATGACCGAATCATTTTCCTTAAGTTACCAAAAACTTAATCACCTAATCAATTATTTTTTAACTTATAAATTAATAAATTTTAGGCTCTAGGATCTAATCAGTTGTTAGTTTTTATTATACTATTAGTTGGAGAATTCGAATTCAGAATCTTTCCGTCATTCTTCCTTCAACCTTAAACTTTTCTTTTCAACCACCAGATTAACTTAATAATTCTTTAAAATTATTGAACCTTAATAGATTCATGTCAAATTACCTCAGTGTATTTAGTTTCAACCTGTGACAAGAGTTACTTCCATTTAACCTTCACCCTCGCTCTTCTTTTATGTTATTTTTATTTTTTAAAAAAATAGAAAGATAACCATGCCTTGCTTTCTCCTAGTATTATTTTACAAATGGATCAAGAATGAATAAGAAAAAAGGTAAAAGCTAGAAAAATGTTTTATTTTATTCACATAACGAATATTTATACAAGAAGGTGAAAAATTCTTGAAAAAAAAAGTTCTTACAATTATTATAATATTCTCTAAAATTCATGTTCTTATAACAAATTCTCAATTCTAACATACAGTTTATATCTATAAAATAATAATATTCAATAATACATTTACATATTTTTTTACATTCTTGAAGCATATTAGGTGTAAACTTTTATTATTGGGAAAAATAAGAACACTAAATATAAATTATTAAATTATATTCAAATGATAGAAATTAAAAGATAAATGCACACAAATTTTTTAAATAATCATATGATCACTGATTATTGACTAATTTTTTATTTTGATTATTCATTATGTTTATGATCTTAATTTATAACTCGCACATTCTTAAAATAAAAATAAAATTTTTTGTTAGATATGTCCTATTTTGTCTAGATTTAAGATTCTGTGTATAATACAGAATTCGTAGCTCGATTCTTCATGTGTAAAAAGGATTCAAAATGTAGAAGTTCCACGAAATTATATTAATCAAAATAAAACATGAGTCTAATCCTTTTTTTCCTTGACTTTGGTATGCACCCAAGGACATCGTGCCAAAGAGGCAAAGAAACTCTGTATCACTGTTTTCTTTTCATTTTAGCTTGCTGCCACTGGTTGGTTCCAGCATCGTGGAACACTACTAAAAATATGTATTTTTACTACGCACATTTTAAAACGGTTATGTGAAATTATTTTAAAATGTGACGAAGTGATATTTTTGTAATTAGGAAGAATTATTTTTCTTTTCATGACTTATATTTTAAGACGATTTTGTTAAACCGTCTTAGAATATAAGATGGTGATATTTTTGTAATTAAGTGAAATGTAAACGACACTGTTTTATCTAAAGGACTGTCGTTGATTTTGTACCCCCAAAAATTTCTAAATATATTGTATCCCTAACTATCTGGCGCACACCTTACTTAAATATATCCTCACCCAGAGTGGCCGTTGATTTTGCCTTTCTTACTGAGTTTGTGTCCTCGGTCTGTTCATCCACTCACTGGCCGTGATACCTGTCTCATGTATGTCATGCCGGCGTGGTGTGCGGCCATCGTCAGCCAGGTAAGCAACCATGCTTCAAATCGTTCCTCTGTTTTGTTGGACAATTGATTTTTGCTAGACTTGAATAATTAAGTATATCTCTATTTTGCTATCTATGTTACAATGGTGGGTCCATAGCTTGTGGTAATTTGTAGAAGTTCGGGCAGTGCGTATGCCCAGGCTTTGACAAAAAATGCAGGGCTTGGCTGGAAACAAAGCCAGGGAGCATTGGGTATTAGTAGGTTTGAGTTGAAACAGTTGAGAGAGAATTGCATGTTGCGTGAATGCGGACCTCACTAGTTAGCAATTGACTAATAAAACATGGTTTATGAAGCAATTATTCCCAAAGCTAAAAATAGTCTTGTTACTGAAACAGTATTAAAAACCAAATACAAACAATCACTAAAAGCTTTAAACTAGTGTCTAAAACACGTCATGTTTGTGTCAATATAACACAAGAAATGGTAAAATTTTGCCACTATTGCCGCCACAACAGCCTTTACTAAAATCCCCTCCACTATTTGAAAGTTGTTGTAGTTGAGGGCTGGTCCATGACATTGCTATGGCGCCATTATTGCACACTATTGATTACTATGTTCTCACCAACAGATTCAGTTGTCTGCTCATGTTAATATGCAAGCCTGGGAATGCTTAAATATTCTAAAATGTACACCAAGAGAAAACCACAGAGAGAAAAGTTAGCAACAACAAAATTAAAAAATTAAAAACAATAAACCACTACAACTTTGAACTACTTGAAGCACTAGGATAAAGACTTTAAAAGAACAATTTTCATAGGACAAGAAAAAGAGGTAGGGAAGGAAGTTTTACCACATTGTTTCCCTGTTCATTTTGTTCAATTAACATTACCTTACATGGCATGTCTCACAAAAGCCCTTGTTTCCCCTAACACATAATAACCAAAATCACTTTTTGCTCTACTTTTTTTGTTGAAGTCTGTTGTTCGTTCCCAATGTAGCTTTGCTTCTTTTTTTACTTCTGCCAACTTAAGGTTTTGGTATTTTCATTATAGGCTACTCTTTCTAGTTATCTCCTTTCATTATATATTCAAAATGATATTGAGAGTACACTCATTAGTGTAGGCTTTTACTATAACGTGTTCAAACATGGAATGTTGCTCTAGAATTTCTTAAAGTAGCTAGTGATCATGGAGCTATGAGAAAAATGAGAAAACTTCAATCTTATAATCTTATGGGTCTGAGTGAGCAAATAGAGTGTCTCATTTTGACATAGCAGTGAGGTAGAAAATTTGGATTATAAATGGAAGTTTATATCCCTCTTGATTTTAAGCTTTACTTCCCTAAGATCTTAGTCTGTCAGTTGTAATAAACAAAATTTTATTTGAACAATATTTATACAAGTTCATGACTATTAAGAAAAGGTTGACACACTAACACCAAATTCATTTAAGATATCAACAATATTATGTAGTTACTAATTATCTAAGTTAGTTATCATTATCGTATAATTAGAGTACAACTCTAACTCAATACAATTAATTTTGTTCTAATTAACAATCATCTACAAATCTAGGCTTACAATTGAGTTTTCAGCTTGTTAATTAAATTAACACATTTAATAGCCTAAGAAATAAATTATCATATAAATGATTCACAACCAAAAAAATTGTTTCTAATATTAGGTAGCCACGAGCAAAGGAACACAGTAAAAAGGCGTCCAATGAAAATTAAATATTATAGTGAAGGCTCAAACTTAACCAGATTCATTAAAAGCATCTTTAATATGAGATCCAGAAATCTTAAGAAATAAGTTTGGAAAATGAAAAATTGAATTTGACTCAAAAATAGCATTCATGTTGACAGTGTGGGTGTTTGGACAAGTATCAAAAGCCTTTAGATCAACTGCATGGTCAGGGTACATGTGCCACCTTTTCATATCCTGTACCATATCCAAGGATCGATGTGGCTATTGGGTTAATTGATAAATAAAAATGTCTGAGTGGTTTAATATGTAACATATTTTAACTTCTATTTAGATAATTGGTGAAATTTTGAAACTCTTCGTGGTCATGTATAAAAAAGAAACACAGTGATGCCATGTGAAGAGCCAACTATTTCCAAAGCTTAAATCGTTCTGGTAAAAATACAAAAATGATTTTATGTGTAGTACATCTATAATATGAGTTTTGTTATGGATGAAGCCTAGCTAGGACCTAACCTAAATCCAGACCTTACTGATGGGTTGGCCTATTTGCCTAGTCATGATGACGAATCCATACCTGTTATGGTAATTTCATTATCCTTCTCTTCATGAATTTGGGTTTGAGCCTTAATTTTTAATAGTATTATTTTATTCAGTGACTTTAAATAAAATTTGTGATTTGAATTGGAGTAGTCACAAATTTTTTGTTTGAATCAAGATTATCAAAAGTTGCATTCCCAGACGATGTAAGTTACCAAACACTAGAGAACAAATGTTGACCCTTTCTCCTATATTTATTTATTGAATTCTTTTTTTTCCCAATACTGAAGGTTCACTCGTTTGCTGGCCTTCACAATAGAGGTGGCGATTTCAACCAATAGAAAAACGTATAACTTATACTTGATTGATTGACAGTGTAAGAATCCTTACATGCATGAAAATTAAATTTCAATAACCATATCTATGTGTGCTAATTTAGGAAGATATGAATATGAAGAGGAGATATGATTGTTGTAGTGCTTTTAGAAGGTCAAACAATTTGCTTAAAAATCCAAGAAATATGGCACTAAAAGTTTAGATTTATTCTGTTATTCCTTTTTTTCCCATTGAGCTTTCTAATTTTTATTTAAAAAACAAATTGTTGTTTTGTCAGATGGACATTATGACCTGTGACTGATTGGAATATGTACTATATCTTGCAGTGTGTTGGAAAATACAAAAGAATACATATGCAGGGCCATGGTCATTGTTGTTGATCATCTTGGGAACGTCTCGGCTAATATTAATGATCTTATTTCTCAAACAAATGCATTTTTTGAGGCTGAGTCTAGAATTCGGTGCCTCAAACAAGTTAGTATTATTATTACTTTGGACTTGCTCAAAATATGCATAATGTTATCTTAATCATTATGAATTTTCATAAAATAGAGGATAATAGTATTATCAAACCATGAATCTGTAACATTAACAACTTTTATTTCTATCCAATGCAGAGATTCTAAAATTGAAGATATCTCAAAATTAGATGATAAACACATACTAGAAAAGCATGAGGATTTTCCACTCTTTGTGTACACCCAAAAGCCACGCACATGGAGATAAGAATTTGAAGACAACCAACTTTACTACATTGAAGGAGCATAATTTGACCATGGGTACTACAACATATATTGTGTTTTTCTAATAGCAACAATATAATATTTTGTTCTTCTACAATACTTTCTTTGAGTTGCATCTCTAGCTAACATGATTTTCTTTTCATTAGCTGTATTGGTAAATTCACCATTGCCAGATTGTGGTGTATGCAATGTGTTTATTTAATTTTTGCCAGGTTGTGGTGTATTGGTATGAATTTGTAATATATATAGGTGACTCTGAAAACAAATCGCCTATTTAAAAAAAAATTCTTTCTATGATAGTTTTGTTGAAAACTATTTTAAAACGTAAGACAAACTCGTCTTAGAATGTGTCACATTCTAAAACAGGTTGAGAATTATCATCGTAGATGCATCAACATTCTACGACATCCATTATAATAACGATTTAACAACCCGCGTCATTTGTGGTTCATAACCCACATAAAATCACTATTATGCACTAGTGGAAATATCCTTTTACATGCATCCAACCCTAGTGAACATGACTAATCTCTGAAATTTTTGCTTATTCTTAGCAGCACCATGTGAAAGTTAGGTAATTCTGTTAGGTTAGTTAAGATGATTAGTTGTAACTAACTAAAGCTTTCTTCATGTATAGATTTATACTACAACTATTACGTAAATAAACACACTTTTGGGATGCATTCTTGATCTTCCAATATTGAGCCTTGTGCCATTTCTGCGTAAACAAAATACCTGCATTATGTTTTTGATATCTTCTTCTTTCATGCAGTTTCACACTATCTTCAACATGGTATCAGAGCTCTTCTAACGAGGAGCTCTGCTGCGCACTCACTAACTCTTTTCTTCCTCCAAACGCTTCCATCATGAACGAAGCAACATTCAACAATATCGAGAGTTACTTGTACCTTCATCCAAGCGAAAACCCATCCACTGCACTCATCTCCCCGGTACTGGATTCTACCAACTACCATTCATGGAGTCGTTCCATGATTACTGCACTAAGCGCCAAAAACAAGATAGAGTTTGTAGACGGAAGTGCGCCGGAACCACTGAAAACAGACAGGACGTACGGAGCTTGGCGCCGGTGCAACAATATGGTGGTATCTTGGATAGTTCACTCCGTTGCTACTTCCATAAGGCAAAGCATACTCTGGATGGACAAATCTGAAGACATTTGGAGGGATCTGAAGTCGAGATATTCGCAAGGAGACCTCTTGAGAATCTTTGATCTCCAGCAAGAAGCATCAACGTTAAGGCAAGGAGCTCTCTCGGTGACGAAATACTTCACTTGGCTGCGCGTGATTTGGGATGAAATTGAAAACTTCAGACCCAACCCAGTCTGTACCTGTAACATCAGGTGTTCTTGCTCCGCCTTTGCCATTATTGCACAGAGAAAGCTTGAAGACCGAGCTATGCAATTCTTGCGTGGCTTGAATGAACAGTACATCAACATTCGGTCTCATGTGCTGCTCATGGATCCTATACCAGCTATATCGAAAATCTTCTCGTATGTGGTGCAACAAGAACGACAACTGCTAGGTAATTCCTCTCCTAACCTCAACTTTGAACCTAAAGACGTTTCCATTAATGCTACAAAAACCATCTGCGATCATTGTGGACGTATCGGTCACACCAAAAATGTCTGTTACAAGAAGCATGGTATGCCTCTTAACCACGAAGCAAGAAACAAAAGCATGGGTGGAAGAAAAACATGTACTCACTGTGGTAAGATAGGCCACACCATTGATGTGTGCTACCGAAAGCATGGATATCCGCCAGGGTATAAACCCTACAATGGAAGACCCACTGTGAATAACGTGACGATGATGGATAGCAAACCCTTGGAAGATCAAAATCAGCACCATGAGTCCCAGGACCTCGTGCGATTCTCGCTGGAGCAGTATAAAGCCCTTCTCACTTTAATCCAGCAGTCATCAGGCGGAAACACGACATTGGAGCAAACAAAACAGGTTGCCTCGATTTCGTCTTGCGCCATTGATAAACCTTCCAGCCCAGGTATGTTTCAACCTTTCACAAGCTCCTGGATACTAGATTCAGGAGCAACAGACCATGTAACTTGCTCCCTGAATAACCTTCATTCGTATGAACGCATCAACCCAGTCACAGTAATGCTCCCTAATGGTAATCATGTTCATGCTACTCACTCAGGCACCGTGCACCTCTCAAGAACCATAACCCTATTCAATGTTTTATACATACCCACGTTTACTTTCAATCTCATTTCTATTTCTAAGCTAGTATCTTCCACTAATTGTGCATTAATTTTCTCTTCCACCTCATGCATGCTACAGGATGCAAGCAATCGTATGAAGATTGGTATAGTTGAATAGAGACATGGCCTCTATCACCTCATACCAGAGCAGACAGATAAAGCCATTTGCTCGACCATTATTCACCCTAAATGCAATATTATCCCTATAGATCTTTGGCATTTTCGAATGGGCCATCTCTCAACAGAAAGACTACAATGTATGAAATCTTATTACCCCATTCTGCGAAATGATAGAAACTTTGTATGTAATACGTGTCATTACGCGAAACACAAGAAACTTCCCTTTTCCTCTAGCATTTCACATGCATCTCATGTTTTTGATTTACTTCACATGGATATATGGGGTCCTTGCTCAAAGCCATTTATGCACGGTCACAAGTATTTCTTAACCATTGTCGATGATCATTCGAGATTCACATGGGTACATCTTATGCACACTAAGGCTGAAACCCGACACATCATCGTGAGCTTCATTGCTTCTATTGAAACACAATATAATAGAAAAATCAAAATGATAAGTGACAATGGGCCTGAGTTTCTCATGCCCAGCTTCTATGCATCAAAAGGAATCATGCATCAAACCACATGTGTAGAAACGCCTGAACAAAATGGTATTGCAGAACGCAAACACCAGCATTTGCTCAATGTAACACGTGCACTCTTATTTCAGGCTAACCTACCACCTAACTTCTGGTGTTATGCACTGTTACACGCTACATATTTAGTAAATTGCATACCTACTCCCTTCTTACATAACATATCTCCATATGAAAAGATTCATGGACATTTACCAGAGATATCACACCTTCGCATTTTCGGTTGCTTATGTTATGCTAGCATGCTTAAAGCAAACCGCAAGAAACTGGACCCTAGGGCACACTCATGCATCTTCATTGGTTTCAAATCAAATACAAAAGGATATCTGGTCTATAACTTGCATTCGCATAGCATCATCACATCACGAAATGTTGTCTGTTATGAAGATCATTTTCCGCAAATCCCTGAAACACAACACTCACACTTAGAATCCAGTACACCTCTCCCGGGATCCTTTTACAGTAGCCAATATGACCCAACTATAGAAACCACACAACCACAGCCCACGATACCAGAACCCACAGATCACACTTCCTTACAACCCACTTCAACGAATAAACCTGCTTCCTCACAACGAACCAAACACGAACCCAGACGATCAACACGAACCAAACACGCACCAACCTACTTACAAGATTACCACCATGATCTCTCTTCACACAATACTGATGCTTCAACGAGTTCTCGCTATCCTCTAAGCTCGGTCCTTTCTTACTCACGACTGTCACCCACACACAAACACTTTGTCATGTCAATCTCATCCACAGTAGAGCCTTCCTCTTATGCCGAAGCTTCTTAGCATGACTGCTGGATTAAGGCGATGAAAGCTGAACTACAAGCTCTGCAATCCAATGACACCTGGAGACTTACTCCTCTTCCTCCTCATAAGACCGCAATTGGGTGCAGATGGATATATAAGATCAAACATCGAGCAGATGGTTCCATAGAAAGGTACAAGGCACGTCTAGTAGCGAAAGGCTACACTCAAATGGAGGGGCTCGATTATCTTGATACATTCTCTCCAGTAGCAAAGCTAACCACGGTTCGTCTCCTCCTTGCCCTGGCTGCCCTTAACCAGTGGCATCTAAGGCAATTGGATGTTAATAACGCCTTCCTTCATGGCGAGTTAGATGAAGAAGTTTATATGCAAGTCCCACCTGGATTATCGGTCCCGAACTCGCAAATGGTATGTCGATTGCAGCATTCACTCTATGGACTCAAACAAGCGAGCCGTCAATGGTTCACGAAGTTATTGGGTCTTCTAACATCTCACGGTTTTAAGCAGTCCCACTCAGATCATTCCCTTTTTCTATGTTTCACTGGCTCCATTACCACAATACTCCTAGTATATGTGGACGATATTATTTTAACTGGAAACAGCGACTCTGAAATACAAGATGTAATCATGCTTCTTGATCAGACATTCAAGATCAAAGACCTCGGGAATTTGAAATACTTCCTTGGTCTAGAAATCGCACGTTCTTCTTCAGGCATCCATTTGTGTCAAAGGAAGTATGCTTTGGACATACTATCCGATTCGGGAATGCTTGGTTGTCGACCAAATGCAACTCCAATGGATTACTCCACCAAGCTGCAAGCTGCAACAGGTACTCCATTATCAGCAGAAGCTTCTTCTTCCTACCGAAGGCTCGTCGGCAGACTCATCTACCTCACCAATACTCGTCCTGACATCACGTACGCCGTGCAACAGCTTAGCCAGTATATGTCCAGCCCCACAAGTGCTCATCTTCAAGCTGCTTATCGGGTACTTTGGTACCTCAAGGGAACGCCAGGCTCAGGCATCTTCCTTTCCGCCACCGGAACTCCTCAGCTCCGAGCTTTTAGTGACTCAGATTGGGCAGGATGTCAAGATTCCAGGAAATCCACCACCGGTTTCATGGTCTACTTAGGTTCATCCCTCATTTCATGGCAATCTAAAAAGCAGTCGACAGTTTCGCGCAGCTCTTCGGAGGCTGAATATCGAGCCTTAGCTTCAACCACCTGTGAACTACAGTGGTGGACTTATCTTCTTCAAGACTTCCGACTCAAATTCACTAAACCAGCTACCATCTATTGCGATAATCAATCAACAATCCAGATTTCCATTAATCCCGTCTTCCATGAACGCACAAAGCACATCGAGATAGACTGCCATATAGTTCGTCAGAAAGTCACCATGGGCCTCCTTAAACTACTCCCAGTCTCGTCTTCCTTGCAGCTCGCGGATATCTTCACAAAAGCTTTGCCTCCCACTATTTTTCAAAACCTTTGTAACAAGCTGGGAATGATGAATATCCATTCCAACTTGAGGGGGGGATCTTAGCAGCACCATGTGAAAGTTAGGTAATTCTGTTAGGTTAGTTAAGATGATTAGTTGTAACTAACTAAAGCTTTCTTCATGTACAGATATATACTACAGCTATTACGTAAATAAACACACTTTTGGGATGCATTCTTGATCTTCCAATATTGAGCCTTGTGCCATTTCTGCGTAAACAAAATACCTGCATTATGTTTTCGATATCTTCTTCTTTCATGCACACTATCTTCAACACTTATCATTTGTAAATTTCATATAAACTTTAACTATAGAATATCATTTTTCTAAATACTAAAAATATATCGTATGTCGTACTACTGTCTCAGGAAAGAATTACTTTTTTATTTGATTAATCATTTTCGAACTTGAATGAGATAAGACTATTAATGATTCCAATTTTTTTTAAATATATAACAATTGCATTCTTAAGAGTTAATTTGATATTACTGGTGAAGTTTAAACAAAAACAGTATTTGCTAATTGATTTTTTTGGTACATTATATATATATATATATATATATATATATATATATATATATATATATATATATATATATATACTCTTTCATATATACAATTTTTTTTTCTAGAATATATAGACAGATCTATTTTGTTTAAAGTTAGAGACTAAAATTTAATTAAAGAACTGATCTATACAAAACTATAGATTAAATATCAATTATATATTACATTCATTTTAAATTGGCTGAAGCTTTAGCATTAAAAAAACTTATATTAATCGGTTTTTTTAGTTTTAATGAAATACATAATTTCTATTCTAATTTTATCTCTTAAGAAATACTAGTGTCTTGCTTAGCACCGGTGAAGAGTAAAAAATAATAAATTTGTATTAGAAATCGTACGGGAATGTATTAAAAAATTATAAAATAATATAATTTTTTTATTTCAATATTTTTTTCACTTTGCCAATATTTTGACACCGACTAATATTTGTTTAAATATTATTTCTTTATAATACTTAACATATTCATAAAAATTGAAAAAAATAAAGTAAAACTACTCTTTGATAAATATTATTATTTTAATTTTTAAACTTATTTTACATTTCAAATCAATTAAAATAAAATGTTACTATGATTTTTATGATAATATTATAAAAATTAATAAATTTATCATATATTATAATAATATATGATTGGATGATAATATTATCTTGTTATCGTATCTTTTTATGTTTTAAATTTTTATTTTTTTTCAAAATATTTGATGTTTTAGAATTTTAAATTTTAATCAATATATTTTTTAAATATATTCTTATTTAATATTTAATACTAATTTAAATTAAAATATTAAATAAATTTATTTTAGTTTAAATATAATATTTTTTAATTTCATTAAATATTTCTTAATTTATTAATTTATGTAAGATAATCTAAAATATAAACAAAAATATGAGAAAAAATAGTATAAGATTATTTGTATTATTATCCGCGCATAAGTAAAAACTCTATAATAGAAAGAATATATATAGAAAAAGCACATGATTGGCTATACTAGCAAGGCAAAGCAAAATGTGACGCTGTGACGGTGTTAGTAAAAGTGGACCTAAATAAAGCCAAAAGAAAGGGAACAATAATAAAAGTAGTATGAATATGATTATTAAATTATTATGAAATAAAAATATAAAGAAAGAAAGCGCAAAGACCATAAGAAATGGAGAATTAAATAATTAATGAGAGAGAGAGAGAGAGAGAGCCAGCTGCTAAGCAGATTCGTTTTCAGTTCCTAGCAGCTACCCGTCCGTACAACGCAACACGCCAATGGACTGGAGGCGCAGGACCAAGAACAAGAAGCACCACCCTCCTCCTCCGCCGCAGCCGCAACCGCAACCGCAACCGCGCTTGGAGCGTCTTAACGCCAAAAAAGGCATCAATTACCAACCACCACCTTCTCCTCCTTCACCATCTTCTTCTTCTGCTTCCGTTTCTTCTTCTTCTCTCTTGGATCACCAAACCAGCTTCCGCCTCTTCGGCTTCGACGGCGAGTTCGACCGCATCTTCCAGACGCTGGGCCTCTCCGGCCCAGAAGACTTCTCCATCCCCACCGCAGATTGGGAGGCCCGCAAGGCCCGCTTATCAGGGCCCACCACTCCTCCTCCTCCTCCTCCTCCTCCTCACGCGCTTCCCACTTCCCTTCAAGATGACGCCGTTTCGCTTCCCGTTGCGGTTTCTTCTTCCTCCCCCTGGTCTTCCGGGGAGCACAACGTGGGTACTAGGGGCAGTGTCGGTAGATTGAATTTGAGACACGGCGAAAGGAGCGTGCTTTTCACCGATTCCAGTTCCTTCACCACTTCCCACGACGATGACAGTGATGTTGGTTGCGAGAGGGAGAGGGAGAGGGAGAGGGCTTGTTTGGCTCCTAATTCTGCACCCGCTGATGAGTTGGTTATTCCGTTTAACTCCTCCGGCGAGTGGTTCAGACAGACCTTCACCTCGTGGCAGAAAGGTGACGTCTTGGGAAATGGGTCCTTCGGAACTGTCTATGAAGGCTTCACTGAGTGAGTTTTTTTATTTTCTATCCTTTTTTGTACTTTGCTTTTTGATTGGTTTGTTGTTTATTTAATGACTTAGTAGGTAAAACGGTTTTACTAAAACCCTTGCTTCTGAAATCTGACTTGGTTTGTAGTTATTAGGGTAGTTAACTAATTGTACGTGTTGTTTTGGACTAAGTTGCTGCTTCAAACAAGGAAACCCTGATTACCTTATTTTTGTTAGGGTTACCGACTAACATGATTTAAATAGTATAATCTTGTTCGGATTTCATTCAATTTCCACTGAATGCGTGCTAGTCAGAAAATATTATCTTATAATTGCTATTGTCTGCCCCTGCCCCCTTCCATGAATGTTTTTAAGGATGGTTGTGCTTAATTGCTTATAAGAGCTGTTTATTGTGTAGACTTATTCTGAGGCATGTACTTAGGTTGACTGCTTCAGTTAGTGCTCTATACGAAAATGGATTTGGAGAGTTTCTCCTTAGTAGAGAATTCGTGTCTTACAAGAAATGTTATGTGTCTAATACATTGATCTGCAAGTTTACCTTGTTTTTACAGGGGTAAGCTTGCAGATCGTTGGGAGCTCCATGTTTTTTAGCTTTATAGTTTACCTTGTTTTTACAGGGTTGACATGCATTTTCTTTTCTTGCAGTGATGGATTCTTTTTTGCGGTAAAGGAGGTGTCTTTGCTGGATGAAGGTAGCCAGGGAAAGCAGAGTTTTTTCCAACTTCAGCAGGTCAGTGGACCTTGGCTTCTCATTAAATCTTATGATTTATCGATTAGTTCTTATATGACAGTATTCTTATATATGATGTCTGTGCCCCTCCTTTCAGGAAATATCTCTTTTGAGTAAGTTTGAGCATAAAAACATAGTTCGATATTATGGCTCAGACAAGGTATGCTGTTATCTAGGGAACAGGTCTCTTTTATTCTGTCAGAATATGATACTCTATTTAGAATAATTGGATTTCCAGGACCTAGGCAATCGAAATAAGCATTTTGCAAATTTGAAAGCATTTACATGGCTGAAAAGCACTTCGTTCATTAAGCATCTTGGAATTTATGGCAATTCTAACAATATTTTTACTTACTAAATACTAATATCTATGTGGGAGAAGGAAATGATATGTCTTTATGTTACAAAAAAGAGGGATGAGATACCATGTGGCTATTGGAGGGAGATAAGTTGTTCATACTTTGGATTGTTTTGATGATAAAATTAATAAATACTGTTCTTTTGGAATCTAACATTTAATGCAGCAAACAGAAAATTTTCGTTTACCAATCTGTTCAAAAAATGATGTCTTGTGTTGATAAAAAATCATTGGAGGGTCAGTTAATGTCGGTATGTCACTAAACTTTTGAAGACAAAATTGGTGTTCTAAATTTTTTTTTTGAGGACTAAATTAGGGTTTACTCAATTATTTTTTGTTTGGTTACATTATTTAACAGAAGTTGTGTTTCCTATGTTTCTATTGCTTTCTCTTTGTTATTTATATTTGTATTTTTTTTTATATTTTTCAGGACAAAAGTAAACTATATATCTTCCTTGAGCTTATGTCAAAAGGGTCCTTAGCAAGTCTCTATCAAAAGTACCGTTTAAATGATTCACAAGTTTCTGCATACACAAGGCAGATTTTAAGTGGCTTGAAGTATCTTCATGATCATAATGTGGTCCACAGGTAATGTGGACAAATTCCCTATCGTGATACTGAGCAATGACTGTGCCTATAATAACAATAATCTCATTTGAGTGAGTTCCATGAGGAAGTTAGGTGGTTTGGTTAATGAAGTTAAAGTGATTTGTTGTAAAGGGTCAATATATTTTTGTTTAATTCTTAATGTTATGGGGGATATATTCTAGAATGTTCTGGATACGAAATGGGTTCTTCACAACTTCCAGTCTCTGTGTTTGTGTGTCTAGGCATTTAACTAGAATTTTATACCAGCTTGAAACAGGATGACTATAGATATCTTTCAAAGTGTATGACTATGACATTTAGAAATCCAGCCTCTATAGTTTCTTTGGAGCTTATTAAGTAGAGTGTCTTTCATGATCCAGTTTTCAAAGTATACTGGGTTGTGGAGCTTATTATCAAAGTTTTACATGCACTGGAAATGTAGAAAAGTTAAAATATGCTGATTTCCGTTAGAAATAACCTTGAATTTTGTTAAATGAGAAATTTAAGAACTTAACCTTATTGTCAACCTAATCTAAGAATTTGAAATTTTAGAAAATGAAATAGGTATCTGTAAGAAGTAACTTATGAACTTGGTCATATCCATATAAATGATTCGGTAACTTCAAAACCTGATTTCATGTAAGTTTTTATTGAATCCTACCAATGATGCAACTCAAATATGCAATTATGAATTGGAGAAATAAAAGAATATTTTGCTACTGAAGTCCTGGAAGTTTCTTTTACAAGTTAGCATTCTAGCCATGTGTTACCAATAGTTATAGTATTTCTGTTCTTATATTAGAGGATATGTTATAGCTCTATTTGCACATATATTTATATTGAGAAAATTTTTGAGAAACCAGATACTGAGTATGATTCTCCGCTCGGGAAGATGAGTTTTGCTTTAACAGATTTTATTCGGATTGTGAAAAATGCTTGACTTTCAATCATTGCAAAAGATGAAAGTTGGATGCAGTGCTTGGAAATTAACTTCTTAAATATCTTGAATTTGCATTGATTTGCTACATTCTGAGCGTTTCAATTCAATTATTCAATTTTAAAGGGATATCAAGTGTGCTAATATACTGGTTGATGTAAGTGGGCAAGTCAAGCTTGCAGATTTTGGGTTGGCAAAGGTAGCCTTTAACATCACTGAATTTATCTTTTGAGCTTCTTATCATACACAATCCTAATACTGGCTGCTTATTGTTTATATTTTTGTGTCTTTTACCTTCTCAGGCAACGAAATTTAATGATGTTAAATCAAGCAAAGGCTCTCCATACTGGATGGCCCCTGAGGTTTGTCCCTGCTCTTGTATCATTTGCTTGGAGTAATTCCTGCAAAGGAATGAAATCATATGGCTGTCTAATTTAGTTTTAGTCTGTAGTACATATTCCAAATGTTGCTGTAAGAACATAAAGAATAACCATCCATAAATTAGTTTACTGCAGTATATGCTTCCATTGATTTCTTGTGATGGAGTGCAGATTCAGAATCTTGAAACTTTAGTTTTTCCACCCACTTGTGATTTATGAGAGTTGTTTTAGTAAACTGGCAAATGAATTTTTATACTTGTGAGCTTTTTATTGTGACTGGTTTAACTTTGAATTGTTGGTTTATAGGTTGTTAACTTAAAGAACCAAGGTGGTTATGGGCTAGCAGCTGATATATGGAGCTTAGGGTGTACCGTTTTGGAGATGTTGACAAGGCAGCCTCCTTATTCTGATTTGGAAGGAGTATGTATTATGTCACCCTTCTTATATAAAATTTTCTTAATCTTAAGTTTGTTACTTTCTTATTTTTCCTTGATTAATTTATTGGAGACTGGATTTTATTTTATACCCTGTTTTTTTTTTTTTTTTTTCACTCCTTTGAATCATAAATATTCAAGATTTTAGTTTAGTTGGTTACTCTTCTCTTTGAAATTGGATAACCGGGGATAATGTTAAATGTCTTTTCTGTCACAACAGATGCAAGCATTATTTCGAATTGGCAGGGGTGAACCTCCACCTATTCCTGAATATTTATCTAAGGAAGCCCGAGATTTCATTCTTGAATGCTTACAAGTTAACCCAAACGATCGTCCAACTGCAGCTCAGCTATTTGGTCATCCATTTCTAAGGAGAACATTTCTATCTCCCTTAAGTTTTGCTTCTCCACACAGGAATATCTATCGGCTATAACTTGTAAGAGTTCTAAATCACCTCTTAGAATTGGCACTGAGAACTTCCAAGTTTATCCTCTATTTTTCTGAAGTTTATCCATACACATCTTGGGTTTACTGGTGGAATGCCCAGGACAAGTTTAATGGGTTTGCAGATATCTGCCGGAGTTGGACCTTATTTCAATGACTTCATCTTGTCCTGCCATCCCACCACGTTGATCCCATGCGGAAGGTTGGTTCATTGAAAGGGGAGAATGCATTATCAAGTGTTTCACAAAGATAAACTTTCACCTTTATGCTAAATGAGAGAGCAGTGCCTTTTTTGGATCCCAGTGTGGATCTAAGTATGACTGGATTGAGGGAATGGAAAATTAGGAAGGAGAAGGACCTTTTCATTTCCAACTGGTTGCTCTTTAAGGCAGAAGCATCCACCAGGAGATTGCCATGGTGAACAGTTGTCAGTCATCTGGCACAAAGTTGTCGGGCCACGTTGCTTGTACTCATTTGATCCTATCAAGAGCTCATGTTCTTGCTTAAAAAATTGTAAATCAGGAGCTCATGCTCATGTTCTGTCGATCCTATCAGCAGGCTGCTGATACCTGGTCTCAGCTGTGACCCGCCCAACAGGTAAATACTCAGGAAAGGGGCGCGGGTGCAAGCAATGTGCTATCAGAGCAACAAAGCAAGTACAAGTTTTGGATTTTTTTTTATTCCCCTTAGCACAATTAACCAGGATATAATTGTAATACTTTTTTTTTCTTTTTCAAGGAATTACCATTTGTATTTATTTTTCATTTTCTGTAAAATGATGGCACTTGTATAATTTCTTTATTACATGAAAATTGTTGATTTATTGATAAAAAGTAAACAGTCTATTAAGTTCACCAGGACTCATTTGCTGTAAGTAGGTGAAGCTGCAGTGTGGCGATTTATTATTTATACATGTATTTCAATCTTTCAGCCCTTAATAACTTGCTACTATTTAGTATTTACCACTATCAAGTCTCAATCAGTCATTAAGAAGCCAAAGACTTAAAGGAAAAATCAAGATCTTGCATTAGTTTGGTGGTGTTCCTAGTGGGAACCATGGTAGTTTCCAACACAATAGTTGCTATTGGTTGTGTTGACTTGCTCGTCATTGGTAGGAAAGGCCAAAACAAGCCGGTGCGACAATTTGACAAATTTGTGAAATTCAGATTCAGATTTTGTAACATTTTTGGTCACGATCAAGGACTACAATATATTTAATGGATAATACTAGCGTAGAAACCATTTCAACAATTAGAAATTATAATATATTGATGGAAGTAGCATATTGTTTTTTCAATCATAATTATTTAATTACTTCTCTTTTAATTCTTTTTCTCCTTTTATTTATTAATTTGTCACTCTTCATGATTATACAACTTAATATATTTATTATCTTGTCACTCTTCATGTGAAGAGGCGTATATATCAAAAGGGTGTAGAGAAGAAGAGAATGAATCCTGTGAAATTTCACATGATCGTATAGTAAAAATTTGTTATTTCTTTTTTCACAGAAATTAAAATTAGAATTTACGTACATTTAAGCAGAGGGATAAGTTCGATTTTTTCATATGATAGTAGTCATGTCAAAATTCAACATGGGATTATCCATTTTCCATGGTGACAAGCATAAAAAAACTCTTTCCAGAGTCAAGGGATAAATTCAGCGTATACGGGTTGGTGAAGTTCAACATGTAACGCCATAATGACAACACTGCTGACTGCTGAAGTTCCGTGAGGTGCTCTTCCATTTTTAAGAGATAATTGATCAAACTTTCCAATTAAAGCTACTGAATTTAGAATTTAGACGTCAAAGAATATCCGGTACTATTTTACTACTCATTTTCCAGTTACTAGTAATTTTTATGGTGAGTTTGATTTAAAGGAGAAAAATAAAAAGTAAAAAGAAATAAAAGATTTTTTTTAAAATTAAAGTAGAGTTTAAAAAATATATATCCCACAAAATAAAATACTATTATTCAACCTAAGATGGAAAAATAAAATAAAAATTTCTTTATATAACATCCAACAATTTGGCGTCCATGTTTTCTTATTTATAAACTTAATTTTGATATTTTTCAATTTGGTCTCATCAAATTAAGAGTACCAAATTAACAGTTTAACATCTACACACATTAGTAAATAAAAAAAAACATCTACACATTGACTTTTATGACAATTATATTTAATAATAGAATGTTATCCGAATACATGAAAGGCTAGGCCAACCTAATAAACTTTACAGACTATAATATTCTTCTTATTAAATTTTTTTATCTCTATGAATGAATATATTTATACTAACATTTTTATTTACAATGTTTATATTTTAATTTTTCCATAAAAAAGAAAAGATCAGTCCAGAGGAGGAGTTTAAAAATGGTACGATGGAATATACTTGGTTTGTGGGAATGTGAGAGAGCACGTGAAGGCGCAATTTGTGGCACGTCACCACGTTCAGAAGAGCGTGCTACGCACTTGCTAAAGAAGCGCGTGTTGGAGCGCATGCGTCAAATGTGAAGAAGCAAAGGAGGGAGGGATTGTGCGTTTGTGCGTAGCGTAGAAATGACTCCATCTTTGCGATTCTCAACTTTCTCTCTCTAAAAACCATCAGAGCATGAGAGAGAAACTTCCCTGCCCTTCCATTTCCCTCTCGATTCCTTCGCCTTTGCTTTCGATCCTTTGCTAGAAGAGAACCTTATTCCTTTCTCTCTCTCTCTCTCCCTTCAAATTCCCTTCCTTTTCTTCCATTTTCACTCTCTCCCTAACCGCCCGGTACGAACTCACCACATTGTTTTCCTCCACTCCTTCTTTCGTTTCAATTTTCTCTTCCTTTTCATCATTTTAGGTTAATTGTCTTTTTTCCTCTTTCGATTTGTGTATGCTACGTCTTAACATTCTTAATTTTTGCTAACCTAATCTAGTTTTTATTTTTAAATTTTTTTAACTGTCAATTGAAGAACGGATAGGAAGGATACCCTAATTGACTGTGCTTTCCAAGCAGATAGGCATTTTTTGTTTTGTCCCCATATATATATATATATATATATATATATATATATATATATATATATATATATATATATATATATATATATATATATATATATATATATATATTTGGTGGTTTGATTGGATCTAACATATGGATGAGTAAAGTTTAGCGACATGTGCTTGTTATCTTAGCTCCATGTTCTGGTTAATATTATTATTATATTAATTTTGCTTTGTTAGTTGTCTTTGCTTGCTGTTGTTGCCTCTCTCACCACGTTGCTTCCTTCTGACCATACTTGTATAAAATCTCATACTTTCTTTTCTTTCTTGCTGTTCAATTATTTGTTGCCAGATGCACTTTGGTTTTGCAAACTAATTCGTTGGCTAAATTACTCCAATCGTGAACTGGTGAGTTTTCCCTTATCCTCTTTGTGGTTAGATGCATAAGCATAACATGCTTTTGTTGCCACAGTGGGGCTATTTCCAGCAATTGCCTTTCTGTTTTGTTTTATATGTGATTCATTTGCTTTTTGAGTGCTTTGTTCATTGTGGCATGTACTCATTCTTCATCTTCAGTATGTTAACTAGTTAGGTTCGGCATGTACTCATTGCTTTTTGAGTGCTTTGTTCATTGTTTCTGTAAGTTCAACTATGGGCTTTATTATTTTTTTCATAAAGTTTGCCTCATTATTGAGTTGGTTTAATTTACTAGTTTCTTCCTTTTGCTCTCATTTAGAATCTGTACGTTTCCCATTTATGAGATTATTAGATTTTCTGAAGTCAATTCTTTAGTAAGAGAAATTTGGATTTAATGAATTTCGTACTATGATGATGTCACCTGATTGTTAGAGCTGATTATATGGTCATATGCTAACGTACTAGTAGCACAAGACTGCAAGTCATATTTTAGACAGCCAAAATTTGCTAGGGTTATTGACAATGCTGTTCTTTGGGTTGTTATCCAAACAGAATAAATAATGTTGGTAATCATGGTAACATGGGCCATGCATGAACCTCTTTGAACTGTCTTCAAAGTCTGATAATACTGCCAAAAAAGGAAAATTAAATATGGTTTACTATGATATTGCATGATTGCATCTTTGATTTAGATATAATTTAAAATGCATTTTCCTGGCTTCTTCTAAGCAGATGCCTCATCAGCTATTTCTTTATTCTTTCTCCTATATAATGTGCTCTTGTCCAAAATAAATAATAGATTGTCTTAGATCTAGAACAGATAGCTACAATTGTACTGTTAAATTATAGGTCATGATGTATTTTGCCATGATCAAAGGAAACTGTTTTCATGTAATTTGCTGTCAAGAATTGAGGTCTTTCATGCTGGTTTATGAGTAAATTGATCTACGGTTACCACCTTTTCAGCATTAATTGTGGGAAGGTACTTTGGAAAGTTTTAACCTTAGTATTGGAAAGCATCATTTCATTAGGTTCTACTTGACCAGACAACTTGTGTTCATCTCTAGATGTTCTACATTCCTCTGCTGCCATAATTTTTTGAGCTGGTCATCCATTTTATAGTTTTTAATGTTTGCCTAGTGAAGATGCCCATGCAATGCTATGAATAAAAGTCTGTATCCAAAAGGACAAGATTGTTTTCATTTCTTTCTTTCTTTCTAGTTTCTATATTGGGAAAGGTTGTTAAGATCGCTATCTTCCTTGTAGGATTGCATGATCTTGCACTTGTGTGGGAGCTTCAATCCCAATTATATGCACCAACTTGGTTTGGTGAGATTGCTGTAGGATTGATGGTCAAGCTTGTTAAATTACTTACACAGTTTTTGTGATCTGGATGAGTCACCATTTAAGTGGTGGAACAACTCATTTTCTGTAGAAGAAAAATCTGTGTCCACTGCTAAAATTAAAGAATCTCGAACTTGTTTTTGACTGTTTTCCCCATCTCTGTTCCATTTTTATCTGATATTCTGACTTAGCAATTGTTATCCCATTCCCCTTCCATCTGAGTTTCTGTCTCTCTGCATTGGTTGTGCTGCAACTGAATATTTAAACATTGGGTTTTAGGGAGTGTGATGTGAGTTTTAATGTGCTGAGCAAAAAAAAAAATGTGAGTTTTAATGTTCTATATGTAAATTTTAGAACACCTTGTCTATTTTTAGCCATCTATTAATGCTAGAACATTTTAAATAGGATATATCTAGACAGACAATCATATAATAAGTACCTATAATATACCAATCATATCTTGATTGCATAATAATTTTTAAATCCAGTGATCATTTTCTGTCAGTTTACATAAAAAATATATGAATGCATTTCATTTAGATTCCTTGATAACATTTTGAGAGTTTAAATTCCAGGTTCTGTTGGAATATCGGAAATGGCAAAAGGTAGCAGGGGAAGACACAGGATTGCTTCTCGTCAATTCAGAGTGACTCCATACCCACTGGCTTCTTGCAAAAGGGACATTTGTGAGGACCTCTGCCAAAACAAATGTTCTAAGGCTTTGGAAAAGAAAGAGTGGGAAGATGTTACATGTTCTGTGTGCATGGAATATCCACACAATGCTGTTCTTCTTCTTTGTTCTTCTCATGACAAGGGTTGCCGTCCCTATATGTGTGGAACTAGCTTTCGTCATTCCAACTGTCTTGATCAGTACAAGAAAGCTTATACCAAGGCAATTTCACCTAATAGGCAACCTATGCAAGGCACTCCAGGTCTGCTACAAGATTCAAACATGCATCTTGAGAAGAGTGAATCCACAGAGCTTGCATGTCCTCTATGCAGGGGTCAGGTGAAAGGTTGGACCGTTGTGGAACCTGTTCGGGACTATCTGAATGCAAAGAAAAGAGGCTGCATGCAGGATGACTGCTCATTTGTTGGGAACTATAAGGAGTTGAAGAAGCATGTGCGGGCAGAGCATCCCTCAGCACGCCCACGGATGGTGGATCCTGCCGATGAACAGAAATGGAGATGGCTCGAGTGGGAGCGTGAAAGAGAAGATGTTATCAGCACAGTAACATCAGCAATGCCTGGGGCAGTAGTTTTTGGAGATTATGTTATAGAAGGTCATCATAATGACTTTGATACAGATGAAGAGGAGGGTGCAGGTAATGCAGAAAGAAATGGAAGATTTCAGATGGGTTTAGAGGCAATGAATTTCTTCCTCCTGTTGCATGCGGTTCGGCAAGGGAATGAGCTTAACAACCTTGGTAGACGGCTGAGGCCTGAGCTGACCCACAACAGGGTTGCAGGTCAGAATGCAGCTGCCGTGCTGGATATCTCAGATGAAGACAATGATAATGATGGCAGGTACAATGAAGATAATAATGGCAGGTACAATGAAGATACTGATGGCGGTGTATCTTTGGTTAGCCGTCTCCACCGCCATGGTGGTGGCAGAGTTTTATTGGGTCGTTCTGGTAGGAGGCGGAGATGTAGAGAAGCACGTGCAAGGATTGGAGATAGTTGAAGATCGTGCATGAAACAGGAGGTTGGCAAAGGACAAGTTTCGTAGGCATATCAGATTAGAAAATTCTGCACCATGTAGTGGTGGCTTAATAACATTTGAAGGGCTTTCTCCCCCAAAACAGGAAAATCAAAAGATGGGCATTTTTATTTTTTTAAAATCTTGTAATTTCGTTTACATGTACATCCCTACCTTCCTCCTATTGCTTTTGCACATTCCAATGTGAATTCACTTGTGTAAACATTTGATTTTTATGAAATCTTTGACAAGAAGTTGATTGTCATGTGACTGTCCCAGGATCAAGTGGCCTTTTATTTAGGGTGTTTGGATTGACGGTGGGAAAATTGATTTTACTGAATTGATTATTATTGAATTTATTTTGGTAGAAGTATAAGTTATTTTTATTTGCTTCAATTCTATCATAATTGATTCAATTGATTCTACATGATTTTGAAAACAATTCAAACATGTAAAATTGAGTAAAAATCAAAGTTAATCCAACTCAGTATGGTCTATCATTATTTTAGAGGTTATTCTAACACACTTAAGCTGTCTAGTGACTGGCAAACCAAGCCCAATCCAATACTCACTGCTTGCTAACCAAGCCCAATCCAATGCTCACTGCTTGTTGTGGGAGTATCACTGCTACTGGTGGCTCTTTCAAACTCCAAAAATTGATGGAGAAATTTCATGTATTCAATTGCAGCAAAGGACGAAACATAGATGCAATTTGAATTAAGAGTTTCGAAATTCTCCCAGACATACATTTGCAGATTTAGATTCGGAAGAAAGGATATCTATTAGGATGGAAGATGGCGGATTTGTCAAGAAAATGTAAGAACATCGAAAACCATCACAAGGTTGAAAACAAAAGCTTTTTCAAAATCTCATTCTGGGTTCATTTCATTTGTTTTGCATTTTTTTTCATCCAACTAAACTGAATAAGTGTGAAGGTGGCTCCGTAGTGGCAACACTGATGTTGACCATTTTATTATGGGTGATGAAGCTGAACGCGAGCAGTAGAAGCACCAATTACGCATGCCAACAAGTTTATAACAAATCATATTTATAAGCCCGATAACAATAAAACCAAAAGAAAAATTGCATTGAGATTTTCTGATGTTTAGTAATTTTATATATTTAATGTTTACCTTTTTTGACCTTATACTGATTTTTTCTTTTTCAATTTACGTAACAAAATATCACGACATTGTATACTTTATCATTACGACAAACTTTTCCTAGTTTCTTATCATCTTATGATAGGTGAATTGAAACTTGAAAGAGGTTAGTGAAATGCTAAAATAAAGGAAACCACCTTTGTTTATACAAGCTTCAGCCATTCAATTGTTTGCATTACTCACTTCCTTACCTTGTGAATTTGGTGCAACGACCCATTTGCGCCTGCTCAGAAATACCGCTCAAATTTCATCCCCAAAGATTGCAGAGAGAACAAAAAACAAGAACAAATGGCAAAAGCTTTGTTGGAAGAACAAAAAAACAGCATTTCTAAGCATTAGTTGCATCGCCAGGTTGTGTCTCACAAAAGACAAGAACAAATGGCAAAAGCAAAAGGATGGTTCAACACAGAAACTTGAGCTACAAGTTATATAATGAGATAAAGAATAGGAGAGGAGAAAAGGGTCTTTGGAACTTTACGGGGTCTCTTTGTTTTACACTAACAACAAAAACCTTATTTCATTATTGTTTACATTGTTAGGTTTGATTAAAGGCCAAATTTTCAAGAATATTATTCACCCTCAAATCTGTCTCAATAATTTCATGAAATGTCTGTTTTTTTTTAGTCTTTCTCTCCCTTTTTTTTTTAGAGTTAAGATCCATACAATCTCCTCTCCTCTCATGTTTTTGTTTTACTGTAAGAATCAATTTTCCAAGTTATGCCCACGTTTCCATGTATAATTTGTGACTCAGATTAATTTAGGCAGATACCTCAATTAGCTTAAGTGGTTTAAAATCAATTCTATCAACTTCAAAAAATAAACAGGCATTGGATGAGTTTGAGGAGCTTCCCTACCTGAGATGGGTGAGTTCATGTTATGGAGAAGTCCCAGCAGAATACATTCTATTATTGAATCCAACTTCTCTGAGGAAATGTTGTTCTTAGTAAGGGAAGACAGTCTCATGTTTTGTATGTGCAAAAGAAAATGAAAATGAATCAGGGCAATTCTAGTAGCAATATGATATTTAGAGACTGTACAAAGGGCACAATGTTTTAGAAAATGCTATTAAGGTGACGAACTTTTGGATTCTTCAGATTGATGCACATTATGTTGCTGATGTTCATAGCAGCCTGATAGGAGAAACTGAAAACAATCAATGGAATATGCTTGATGTGGGTGGTTCAATTCTTAAACAACTTCAATTAAGTATTTGTTTGATAAATTTTTATAATATATAAGAGCATATATACGTCATAAAATCTGTCAAAATAAAATTAAAAATAATTTATTGTATTAGTGTTGACAGCAATTATAAATTATTTTCATATATTAGTCGAAATATTTTTTGCAAGTAGAATGTTCTCTCGCTAGCTAGTTGCAAAATGAAAGGTCCTTGTGTCCGTTTTAGTGCTCCATTAACAAAGTGATCACACTGAATCGGTGCACTGTGTTTCTCATCCACGCATGACCACTTTCAAAGCACAATTTTTCACTTGTATGGGCCTAGATGCCATGTTCACGCCCAAAATGTAAATGGAAATTGCTCTGCACACTATTCGTTTTGCTGGTACACCCAGTACAACATATGTAATTCCCATATTGCCCTTCATAAATCAATTATGAATTAGCCCAATCCATATTAGGCTTTCCCATATGAGGATTTTATTTATAATTTATATATGTAAACAAATTAATTATTAGATCAAGATTAATTATCATAAAATTTATTATATAAATTTACATGTGCATTAAATATACATTAGAAGTTTTAGTGTTATATATAACGACATTAATTATTTTATAACATAATTGACTTATTAGGTCAAATGATTAGATTGTTGTGCTAATAATGCGAAAGTCACAAGTTCAATTCTTGTATGGGCCATTAATTTTAAATTAATTCGTAAAACATATTTTTTTTAAAAATAAAAAAAAATCATATGGGCCACTTATGGACTGGGCAATCTGTAAGCTTCATACGGATTGGACCGATCTGTAATTTTTTTACAGATTCACAATCCATAAGTCAATTACAGATCGACAATCCGTATACCACATACGGATTGTGAATTTGTAAACCAATTACAAAAGGCCAATATGAGAATTACATATGTTTGCTGGGTGTACCAGCAAAACAAATGATGCACGTAGCAATTTCCAATGTAAATTCACTGCCACTAAGCCCAGCATCACACTCGGGTTATGTAGCATTTTAACTCTCAAAAACCAATATTTTCACTTTTGTTGGTTCTCTTTTCCAAGCCATCCACGCGTTGAAACTTTACAAATGCCTAAGTGTTCATCTCATTCTCGTGCTACAAAAGATAAGTTGAAGATTGGTTTCCAATGAACAGCTAAAGAGGTTTTTAACAAAAAAAAAAAACCCGAAGAAAAAAAGAGGCAAAGGTAAAAAGTGAAAAAAAACGAACGGAAAAATGAGTTTGAAGAATAATTGTGTATTTAAATAAGAATTAAAATACCACAAACTATAAAGATCAATAGTATAAAATGTTTCAGTTTAGTCAGAACCCTCGAGTTTGAGTCATGGATAAATACTTGATTGAAAAGAATTTTATTATTTATAAAAATTTTATCCAATTTAAATAAGATTATCTCTTATAAAAAATATGTACAATCTAAAAAAAATTAAAATAATTATCATCAAATCAATCAAATGATGTGATTTAGGTGCTTATTAGCTATTTTTATTGATTTCTTATGAAAGTAATCAACATATATAATTATTTTTAATTAGTTTCATTTCAGGACATCAATATCACTCTAAAGAGTAAAGACTATATAGGTATTTTCTCCTTAAAAAAAAAAGACTATAGACACTTCCAATATAGTGAGAGAGAAAGTGAGATAACTTCTAAAATATATCAGTACATCGTCCCCAAAAATTATACTCGTCACTTACCCTTTTTTAAATTTAGTATTATAGTTGGGTTTTTATTTTTATTTTTAACCTAAAATTGATATTAAAACAATTTCTTCAAAAGTATAGTTAAAAAAATGCAATCACTAAAATAATTTAGGCTATGTATCATGAAAAATTCAGTTTTTTTTTATTTTTTTATTAATACCTTAAAATGAAAATTCAGGTGAACATTATTAAAAATTAAAAAAAACAAGTGTCTATCTTCATGTGGTATAGCATCACAATATGTCATGCCTATTTCACATGATATTTTATTTAAAAATAAATCAACAAAAGGTCACATCTAATTCATCGTATGCAATGCAAAATCTATCAAGCATCAACACATATTTGACTTTGACTTGTGTCACATGTGAAGAGTTGACACAAAACTTCCATACATAATCTCTCTTGATTCAATTCACCTGTAGCATTTATCATATTTTTTATCATATAATTAATAACCTTTGATCCCTCCCCCACCCCCCTCTTTGAATTTGTCTCTTCTTCCCTAACAATTTGTTATTTTTTTCTGCATTACTTTTTCTAGATAAAAATTTGTACACTAAAAATCAACAAAGATAAGAAGAGGAAAAAAAGTGAAATAAGACTATTATATAATAAAAATAATAAAGAAATAAATATTATTATAAATAATATTATATAAATAATGCATCTCTTATTTAGTTTACTTAATTCCAATAACTTTTTTGACCTCATCTTGTATACTTCTTATATTTTTATCTTGTCTTGTCATTATCTCTAAATCACTGTTATCTGAGAATAAAATAATACTTTATAACCTTAAGACTTATTTTAAAAGATGGTAGCTTAATTATCATCTTTTAAAATAAGTCTTAAAATAACTTTAAATTGATATTCATAACCTTAAGACTTATTTTAAGAGATGGTAGCTTAATTACATGATATTCACATATTGTGATACCATCTCAAAAAAGTACCTCTTACACCTCATCATTTTGTGATTCTTAATTCACTTGCTCTTTTTTTCTTATAATTGATATTCATAATCTTAAGACTTATTTTAAGAGATGGTAGCTTAATTACATGATCCACATATATAATAGAGTACTATTAGATTGAGTTATTGATATATAATTTCATTTAATATGAGACGACTTGCACATAATTTTTTGTTTAATTTAATATATACCGTATTTTGATATGAGGTCCTTATATTAGCTGTAGATAAATTTTGGTTCTCTTGCATTATGGAAATTGTGCAGAACATTATCTATGTGGGAGGAGGAAATTGTGCATGTAACTTCATATCCTGAATTTTTTATTATTAGATTTAATTTAAAAATTATTAATATAAGAATTTATTTGAATTAAAATGATTATAATATATATATATATATATATATATATAATTCTTGTATTATGTAACATTAAATTTCATTAAAATAATTGAATTAAAAAATAATGACCATTTCTTGTAAAAAAAGATTGTTTTAATTATTTTATTTAAAATTGATTGAGTTAAATAATTATTTTATCATTAAAAAAATTAAGTGTTTAGTATAAGAATGACTGAGATTATTTAATAATTATAAAAGAGAGTGTAGCAGTTTCATATAATAGTTAAAAGGATTAAAAGATTATTATTGTGAAGATAATTATTATAATAATAATAATATAATATTATATATCTAGTTTAGATAAAATATTTGTTATGTTTGAATTGGTGATCCTAAAAGATTTGATTAGCCAAATCTATTGAGAACATATCTCAGGTGTCCAATCTTAAATCATATACTCTTGTATTTATATGAAGATAGACAATCTCTTCTCTTAAAATTTTATAGATGATCTTTCTCAAAAAATAGAAAATTAATAGATCAATATAGGATTGAGAAAAACAAAGATAGTCTTGTTGACCCACTAAATGGAGAACAAGAAAAATAAATGAAGAACCTGTGAATTATTATGTTTTAAGAGGTGAATAAAACAACTTTTTTTCTTCTTCTAAACTTCATAGTATAGATTTTTGGAAACACATCTTCTTGAGTTACCGATCATAAATCGATAAATTGATACATTGATCCTTGCATGAATTAATTTTTGTGATGATTGTAAAATTTAGGTTCTATATCAGCTTTGTCTACGAACAAGGAAGCTATAAGTAATAGAATTAGGAATCTGATGGAGAGTTCGATCTTGACTTAGGATGAATGTTGGCAGCATGCCTTACACACGCAAGTCAGATGGAAAGTGATGTTTCTAGTGTGTGTGAAATTAGAGTATTTATTTGGTAATTATCTAGAATGACGTTTTGTAATTATGTGTGAATTAAGTATCATAGTCTGGGGAGTAGTGATAGTGTATATTTTATTTTGAGAATTGAATATGCATGAGATACTTCTATTTGAAACAGGAAAGAGATATGAGATACTGTTATCTTGGATGAGATGAGATAATAGATATCTCCACTTAGGATGGGAAAGACAATGAAACGTTATTGTATGGATATGAGTTCATGGATCCTTTGAAGAATTTGAGGTTCACACCTATTCTGGGAATCAAAGAGTTGAGTCAAGTAATTTTGAAAATCTCTGAGTTGTGTTATAATATTTGTTTGTTTGATAAAAAATTAAATACAATGAAATGTTAGTGTTTATTTACTAGAGTGTTATTTTGGTTTGTGAATAATGTGATTATTTTATAAGTATGTATATATTCTTTCATTTATTGTGTCAATGGAGAATAATACTATTTTGTAAATTCTTTTAAAAATTATTTTATTCACTGAGATTATTATCTCATTAAAAAAATATTATTTTCAAGGTTCGAGGAAGAAGCTTTTGAGACCGAAGAAAATTGAAAACCTAGTTCATCATTAGTTATACTTTATAGATGTCTATATTGAAGAATAAAATTATTTATTTATGTAAGGCTTCATTTATTTATAATATCTGAAATATTTCAAACTATTGAATAATTACTAAATTCTTTATTTTAGAGATATATTAAAGTAAAATTTTATTATGTGTTGTTATTGTATAACGGCCTTACAGTGCCGACCAAAAATCTTTTCCTCCTCCCACACTTAATTTATCTACCTATTGTCTTTTGCAGGTACTAGTTGTTATAGAAATTTTTAATGAGAATGCGGTTGTGTTCTTTAAAAAATTATGGAAATACAAAATAAGAACTTTTAAAAGTCTTGCCATATCATTCTGTTAGACAGGTTCCTTCTTAGGTAAATCTTGGTCATGGCTAGGGGAGTGATCCACGTACCGCATGATAATGTATGCATTTTTTGCTTCAACCAATCTGAGTATTATGATCACTTGTTCTTCTCATCTTGTCCAATCTATTGACTATTGGTGTCTTGTATTTAGTTTATTTGTAGATAGGGGTGCTGGTGGTCCTGCTATGCTTGCGATGTTGTTATGTGAAACAAATTGGAAGTTGGGGTTTTATGTGTGGCATGTTGTACGCTGTGTGATCATATGAGAAATAACATCCTTTTTAAGGAATGGATATTTGAAATGACTAGTCTTTTAGATTTGATTGAAGTGACGTCTTGGCATGGGTTTAGTTTTAAGGTAGGAATCATTCTTTTTCAGAACCCTATATATGTCCTGTATATGCACATGTCCGAAATTCACTACTAGATGCATATGGGTTTGAGTACCCATGCCCTCCCTCATTTTTAATAAATTTCTTTCACTTATAAAAAAACTGAATTCATTTGTTAAAATGTGAATTGCTTTGATTTAATTAAAGATTGATTTACATTATTTAGATTTTTAAATATAATTTGGTTTTAGTTATGGTCTGGTTTAGTTTAACTGGCTTTTCTTCACAACTTTAAATCACACATTTTATATATTAACGTATAATATACTTCATGGAGTACTGTTAATGTAAAAAAAAATTGGCTTTAAGAATCTTTAATTTATATATATATATATATATATATATATATATATATATATATATATATATATATATATATATATACACACACACACATATTCCTTTCATCTCTTTATTTATTACATCTATCTTTTTTTCCTTTTTTTTTCTTCTGCCTTTTTTCCCCTAAGTATGCTTACGTACAAGAAGAATGGGAAAAAAATCAAATAAAATATGAAACGAAAAAAAGTCCAGTTTTGTATATGGAGCAAGTCATATGTATCCTCTTCAAAACTAGCAGATTAATTTTAGGGTAAAGAAAATATCGTACGAAATGATCAATTTAATTCGTGCAAGCATTGTGTAGACAAATGTTGGCCCGCGGCACCTGCAAGTGCAAAGAAAAATTGTCCTAACCCTTTTTAGTATCGGGTTAAGCGAGTCACGCTTGATTCCAAGTGCAAATTGACAATTAATTGTCTAGTATAATGGTCTAAATTGTACTTACTTTACTTAAAGAGGTAGGTCCTAAACAATTTCCCCACTTTTGTTTTGCTCTCCACCTTAAAGCCATAGAGGAAGGGAAAGAAACAAGACGGATCAACAATGATTGACATAGACGTTTTGAAGTGATATTCAAACTGCCATCACTTGCTCTCTAATGCATGGACCCCTCTTTTGTCTCCCTATAGCTAGAAAATTTGCCTACCCTATTATACCTCATTCATCCTCAGCCATAAATCCTCCTCCTCTTAGCATAGCTTAAGTTTTATAAATTCCTTATCATCCTTTTCTACCTTCCCCTATATCCCCCCACCCCTCTCCTTTGTTCTCTACTAGATTGAGTAAATCCCTGGTTAACAAGACCAAAAATTTCAACCTACTTAGATGGATCCAGCCATGTTATCAAAATCATACCAAACCCCTACCTCTTCATCTTTGACCGTAGGGGAAGAACTCTGAACTCAATCATTAATCTTTTCAAAATCACCGACTTCAAATTTGTCTTCTGTGACACCCTTTACCCCTCACATATATACTAATAAAGGAATAAAAATTCAAATATTAATTAAAAGTATTTTTAAAACATTTTTAAATACAAGCCTTTCAAAAGGGTAGAAGACTCACATTCACTTTCTTCTACATCATATTCAAACTTGTCCAAATAAATAATAAAGTCATCTCAGTTCAAACAAGGCCGTCTAAGCTTCATACAATTAATATAGAACTTATATCCTAATGTCACATCCTATCAGAGCGTTGTGTTCCCGTGTCCTCTAGCATGAGGTTCTTCATAGTCATTCACCTATTCATCTGCTCCCCCGAACACAAAGTTCAAGATCATCACAGGATCCAAACACAAACTGCAAACCGGAAGTGAGTTATCACATTCCTAACTACTAGAGAGAAACAAGACAACATATAGTAGCCAAATATAATTTACTTAGCATATATCACATTATTTCATAGAGGGCGAGCCCTGGTGCAGCGGTAAAGTTGTGCCTTGGTGACTTGTTGGTCATGGGTTCGAATCCGGAAACAGCCTCTTTGCATATGCAAGGATAAGGCTGCGTACAACATCCCTCCCCCATACCTTCGCATAGCGAAGAGCCTCTGGACAATGGGGTACGAAGTTTTATATCACATTATTTCATCACTTTGTCATTCAAAATTCACTTTTCAATCATCAATCACACCTTTCAATCATCAATCACAATACACAAGAATCACACACTCCGATCAAGACATAATAACACATCAATTTCATAATAAACAATTAGCAAGCGTATGCAACAGTTATGCTAAGACTCAAGCCTATATGCAATGTGGTACCATGTCAGTGAAAAATCACCCTGGGGCGCTTAGGAGTACATAACAAAACACACCACACAATGAGTTTGTCAGGTCACTCTCACTAAGTAAGATCATAGGGAGACCAGTCAGGGTCACGATGTTTTGCGAGAATGCTCCAACCATATGGGATCAACATAGGCTTAAAGGAGCACTCAAACCTGGTGACCCCCAAGACCTACACTCCGAAGAGTCTGTCAGGGCCTCTCCCTCCTGATTCAGGTCCAACCCCTAAAATGATTTTAGCACACAGACACTGCTCATGAATTATACAATCCCCACGACTTCACACTCGTGTTTTAAACACGTACAACATATTGCGCTACAATTTAACACTGGTTCCTAAATAGGAAACCTACACTTTTTCTTTAACACTGGTTCCTAAATAGGAAACCTACACTTTCTCTTTAACATTGTGCATTTACACTTTTCTCAAGATAACACTGGTCGGGTTATTGTACAATTCACAGCTTATAACACAAATAATGTCACATAAAGAGTTAATCACACACTTATTCACAACCAAAACTCATTCACAATTTCACATCTCATAATGTCATAATCCATCATCACATGTTTTCACGTATATCACAATTCAACACTTGTTCTACTTTACACTTTTACTCAATCTCAATAACAATATTATAATCTCAAGGCAACATATTATTCCACAATTCATCACATATTTCATTTATAAGCACTGCTCATGAATTATACAATACGCACGACCTCACACTCGTGTTTCAAACACGTTTAACACATATTGTGCTACAATTTAACACTGGTTCCTGAATAAGAAACCTACACTTTCTCTTAAACACTGCGCATCAATGCTTTTCTCAAGATAACACTGGTCGGTTTATTGTATAATTCATAGCTCACAATATAATTATTGTCACATCAAGTGTCAAACACACACACTTATTCACGATCAAATATCATGTCCACAATTTAACATCTCATAATATCACATCAACCATCTAATTTTTACATGTATCTCGCAAATTGACACATTTGACTTTGTACTACTCAATCTTCACAATAATATTATAATACCATTATAATAACTTATTACACCTTATAACTCATATACACATAACATAATAACAATATTTGCATGATACAAAACATATATATGTATATGTATATAATAAATTAAACTACATTGTTTTTAATCAAAGAATTTCTATAACAATTAGTTTAATATTACATCAAAAGAAATTACCACTAGACATTAACCTTACAATTTTCTTTAATTTATTATTCTAGTATTTCAATAATTATATACACATAACATGTTGATCATCATCATAGAAAAATTAGAACAAGATAATAATTTGGATAAAATAAGTCATTGAATAATATTATTTAAAATACATTTTACGTTAATAAAAATAGCTTAATTTTTTTAAGGGGTTCACACTCAACACAAGAATACATCAATTTCACAGCAATTTCTCATTGGGACATCAACTAATTCATCAAACATATATAATTCAATGTAATAATTATAAGGATAAAATGAAAATTGCAAAAACACCCCAAAACTCATTCCAATTGATATCTCTAAAGATCCCTACACATGTTCTCACTAATCCTCAATCGTGAATAACTCATCCCTTATCTTGAAGCAGACTCACGTGTCTTCAGCCAGCGATAGCAGCATCTCTAGCGGTTCCTTGAGATTCCTCCAATTTTTTTTCTAATTGCTCCGATAGAGTTCCCAAACGTCAGAGAGACAGAGAAGGGATTGAAGCCTCCGCTTGTACTGTCTTGGTGCGATTCCTTTTTCTCTCTGCGTGACTATTATCTCGCAAATCCCAAGGGTGAAGGTGTGAGGAACTGAACCACGAACTACATATCAAAATTTCAGGAAAATCCAACGGTTAATGAAACCGAAATCATAGTTTTACTGAGACCGTTTTGGGTTTCTGCGGGAAAAAAAAGGTTACAATGCGAAAGGTATTTCTCTCATCTCAAACATGATGTCGAAATTCCCAACGGTGAGAATGCTTGAAATTGGGTTGCGAACGTGGTGCTCAAATTTCACGACGATCCAACGGTGAACGGATCCGAGATCGTCATTTTTCTGAGACAAGTTTGGTGGGCTATGGGAAAAAGAAAGGGTTTTGAGTGGAGAAAAGAGAAAAATGAAAATGAGGGGAAGAGGAGGCACCTGACTTAACATAGCTATTTATACCTAGGGTACTCAGCCTATTATTTGTTTTATATTTATTTATTTATTTACTAAAAAGCTTTTTAAATTTATTTACTAAAAATTGGGATGTTACACCTTCTCTAGGCTAGCTTTAGACAATGCTAACCAAATCTTTTTAAACATCCACCTGAACTGCAGTGCCCCAAGGCCACATATCCCAAATTAAACACAATACAAAAACTTTATATATAAAACCCTAAAAATTATTTATAAATACCCACCCTCCACTTCTATCTCATTTTTATTTTATTTTCTTCTTATCTTTCTTTTCTTATTAATCATATATCATTTTATCACATTTATTATTTTTTCTCTCCATTTTTGTTCAGTCTTCTTACCTCTCCTATTACTACTCTAGTCCATCAGAAATTTAGGTAGACGTTTATCAGCTCTCTCTCTCTCTCTCTCTCTCTCTATATATATATATATATATATATATTTCTTTCACCAAACATATATAACATATCTTGAGATAAACTCTATATATACATATATCTTTCACCAAACATAAAACACATCTTGTACTAAACACACACACATCCTACTCCCCAAACCCTAAATCAGAAGAAAAAGAGAAAGAGCAACATCATAACATCACATTCGCATGTGCTTTTCCTAACCCTAAAATCTCCATCCCGAGAAAAAGAAGAAAAACAAGAAGAACTTTAACATGTCAGCTGCCGTGGCCGCCACCGCTGCCGCCGCCATGTCAGTGTACCAGCACAGCTCCTCCTCGAGACAAGAACAACACAGAGACCACGAATTGCCCTTAACACCCCAACGAGTGTGTGTGTCTCCACCTCTGAGCCGGTACGAGTCACAAAAGCGGCGCGACTGGAACACCTTCGGACAATACCTGAAAAACCACCGACCACCTTTGACTCTCTCGCGCTGCAGCGGCGCGCACGTGCTGGAATTCCTCCGCTACCTCGACCAGTTCGGAAAAACCAAGGTTCACGCCGAAACCTGCGCGTACTTCGGAAACTCCCACCCTCCGGGTCCTTGCGCGTGTCCCCTGAGACAGGCGTGGGGCAGTCTCGACGCGCTCATCGGCCGGCTACGCGCAGCCTTCGAGGAGAACGGTGGCACGCCGGAGATGAACCCGTTCGGGACACGCGCAGTGAGGCTGTACCTCAGGGAAGTGAGGGACGCGCAGGCCAAGGCGAGAGGCATAGCTTATGAGAAGAAGAAACGGAGAAATAAGCCACAACATAGTGGACATGATCATCATGATGAGGTGATGGTGAATTATTCTTCAGGGTATGGTGGTGGCTTTGTTCCTCAGCAGCAAATGTTGTCTGATTCGAATGGAACGGCTTCTACATCTGATGGGGTTTCGTATTTCTCATCATCATCGTCCCAGTGTGGTGGGTTTAATTGATTGTGATCATTCGTGTGTTATGATGCATGGTGGAAAATTAACGATTAATGATACTATTATTATTATTATATTCTATTCTATGGTTAGTGATGTGGTAGGGTTCAAGGATGATGCACACCTAGTGTGGTCATTATCAGAAGCTTGTCAGGGGTAGTATCTAATTGATAGCGGAATTTCGTTTCTATGTAGAAAAGCATGGTGAAAAGTTGAAGGAATTCCTGCATTATAGAGCTTGCAAAGTGCAAAGTATTGTATAATTAATAAGTGTGAATTTGATTAATGACAATAGTATTTATAGTCTCGTTTACTCATTTAGAAATGCTATATATGCATCATCGATCCATCATCCTAATGTAATATTTTTTAGCAGCTTGACTTTAGTTTACTTTTTTTTAAAAAAAAATTTAGGGTTTGATCTTATTTACTTAAACAAATAAAATACTATGCAGAAAAGCATGAATATTTAATGTCTGCAAAATTATTTATTTAGACTAATTAAAAAGAAGGATTTCTGTTGGAGAGAATTTATATATGGCAAGGATCGATCACTTAATGTTTAATATTTAGAATATAAAATATTAGTGAGAAAATTTCTATAAAAGTAGTAAGTTAAGTTTTCAGCAAAAATTAATAATCAGTAAAACTGATAAAAACTCTACCATCCACACCTATATATAACATAGTTACCCAAAAAAAATGTTTTCCAACCACCGAGATAAAACTAATTCTTTTCTTTCTTAATTTGAAAGGAAATTCTTTCTAGAGTGTATAGATTATAAAAGAGAATTTTATTCCTTCCAATAGAGTTTCTTATTAAATCATATACACAATGAAAAGGATCAGAAATACAATGCTAAAGGGTGTTGACGGATATTTACATGCTATTGAGTGGTCATTAATTTGTTGATTAATTTTGTTCCAAGTGAATTATCAATAAATTACAGACATTTTTTTAGTTCTATAAGAAAAAATAAATCAAGTATTGAAAAATAAAAGTAATCATACACTAATAGTGCAACACATTTTTAGACTATAATCTAGTCACAAATCAATATTGATTTCAATCTAAGTCGAGGATTAAAATAGGGTCTAACCATTGGTAGTCTTTGAAAACATTATGCTTTAATATAATTTTGATACCACTTCATACCCATAATATATAATACACAAGCATTTCCAAACAAAAAAAAAATCATTGATATGCTTTTTAAGGTAATTATCATAAAAGTCAACAAATTTATCATACATAATACATTATGATTGGATGCCGATGTAAAAATATTTTACACTATTAATGCATAGTGAGTCTATTTTCTCCATATACTACTTTGAGTTTCAAATATAAGAAATCTCAAATATAAGTAAAATTTAACTAACTTTATCTTATTTAATAAGATCATTTCTAAAATATCATTCATTTAATTGAGATTTTATTTTGAATGACTCTCTTTTATTTTTTATATCAAGATTGAAGTGTAGTTTAGAAAAGAAAAAAAAGTCTATGCTTTAAATGAAATAGACACTATTAAATGATTTTAACAAACTTTCTTAATAAGTGAAAATTAGTTTTTTTCTCTCTCTTATATTTGAAACTGAAGGAAGTATATAATATGTTTTTTTCTTGTTGATAAAAGACCTTCAAATTAAAAGGACAATGAATGTTTCTTAATGTATGAAAATTTTTAAAGCTAAATTACAATTTTGATTTTCCTATAATTTTAAATATGCGATTATGATTATCATATTTTTAAATCAAGACATTTAGTATTTCTATTTTTAAATATTCAATCATAAACTTTTACTCAAAGATAAGTTATAAATCATTAAGACACTTGCATTGTTTACTTAATCTTATAAATAATATTTTACATGTATCATTAGTTAAGAGTTATTAATTTTTTGAAATTATAAAATTTTATAAATTTTTAAAATATTTAATATATATGTTTTTAAAATTTTATTTTATATCATTTTATATATTTTAATTTTGAATAGTTTACATATTTTTATTTTAATCTTACCAATTTATAATTAAATTTCATAAATTATTTACACAAATTATTTTGTAAATTTTTTTTAAAATAAAAATTATTTTTACTCTAATTATATAAATCAATACAATTGCATCAATTAATATGTAAATTATACAAATTATGTAAATTTATTTTTATATGTAAATCGTTATTATTCTAATTATATAAATTAATAAGATTTTAATATTTAATTTTTTAAGGAAACTTACATGTTAATATTTTCATTTTAACTATAAAGAAATATTTGATAAATAAGTTTTTTTAATACCAATTATATAAATTAAGAAAATTATATAAATTGATATATAAATTATTTTATGTAATTTATATTTAAAATAATAAAAATTTTATTTTAATTATAAAAAATAATATATTTTAATTTTTAAGATTATTTAAATATTATTTTAAATTTTTGTAATTTGTATAAATTACATAAAATAATCTATTTGATATTCTATGTAATTTTTATTTAAAATTATAATAAAATGAGAACAAATTTTTATATATAATAATTTATTAATTTATATTAAATAAAGTTTCATAATAAAAATAAATACATGTAAAATTAAACTATTCAATATATTTAAATATTAAATATTTTATTTTAATTTATAAATTTTATAATTTGAAAAAATTAATAACTCTTCATCTGTGATAATGTAAAATAATATTTATAAAACTAATATAAGAAAACAAGTATTTTAATAATTTATTATTATTTTTTAAATAAAAAATCGTGAGGACAACTCATAACAAATCCCTTTTATTGATAAACTAAGCAAGTAAAAATCAAAATTATTTAAATAGGAGATTAAATATTTTGATTTAAAAATAAATGAACCAAAATCACAGATTTAAAATTATAAAGGAACAAAATTAAAATTATTTATGAAAAAGATTATTCACAAAAAAATGAGTCGAGTAACGACTAAGTTCGAGTTCAACGTCGGGGATCTTGCTATCTCAAGCAAATGAGAACACTTCTTGACAGAAAGACTTAAAATTGAAGAGAAATATTGAAAATGTCTCTTATTGTATTATATACATGTGCGGATAACATTTAATACAAACAAGTTCTTAGTTTGTGGTGCTGTTCATAATTGGTCCCATCTGGTTTTACTGTTTTTGTCCCTTTAGTTTATGGTATTTATGCATGCAGCAGATCCAAGTTGAATGACTTGCACTAATGAAACAAAAATCATATGTACCAATGTACGCACTAGCATAATATCGTTATTTTTCATTTATCCTAACTATTTTCCTTTTTATACCTCACTTCTAGTTACATTTCTTATAAATCGTGTCTTTCACTTCTCTCTTCTCATTAGTTCTTGTATACCAATCATTTTCCCCGATGAAAAGCTTCCACTCCTTCATGGAGAAGCCAGTAAGGCTCGTAAGGAAGGGGAAAAAAAACAGTGGTGCATGCTGCCATGATTTCGCATTCAACTTGTTTTACCGGATATGTATTAAATCTCGCGACTATTTGCGGCTTAATTCATTGATAACCAATCTAGATTAAGATCAGTCTTATGAAAATAGTTTTGCATGAACATGGTATTAATAATGGTGGGGCTTACCGACATGTTTACATCATGGTATTACTATTATTTTTTATATGCTCTGATAGCACATCTTGTGCCACAACTCCACATAAAGCTTGCGATAACTTTTTAATCACTCTTATATACACCATGTTATTAAATCGTTAGAGGTTTAATTGGATAATTAACATAGAAAAATATTTCTTTCTCAGTAAAAAAAATCTTAGTAATAAATTTATATTTTGCCCTAAACATACTTGACTAAAGATTAAAACACTTTGCTTGTAATTGTAAAATTAACATTTAATTTTCATAACTAGCAATTTCCTTTGATAAACAATATGTAAGTATAGATATAACATCTTATACCTGTGACATTCATAGCCTTGAAATGGCGTTTTACCATTTCCTATAAAAAATACATGATGAAAGAAATTTAAAACGTATACGGAAAATTTTCAAACAATTTAATTAAATTCATATAGTAGTGCTCATGTTAAAAAAAAAAAAAATTATGATGTCACAAGACTCGACGAAAGTTAATATTTATAAAAAGATAAGAACTCCAAGTCAATACAGTTCTTCAAACCTATGGTTAATATTCTTTCACCTCGTAAGTTCATTTTTGTAAGATACCTAAAAGATAATAGATAATGTACATCTAGATCTAGTGTGGGATTGCACAGTGGAATAAAGTTTGTTGTCCAAAGGAGAGGGAGTTTAGGTATTAAAAATCTATAAAAATTCAATGAAGCGGAACCGGAGGGCATTGGCTAAAAATAATAGCTTATGGTGCAAGGTGTTGAAATCCAAATATGAGGAGTTAAACAGGTTGGGAGTAGGGGTATCTAACAAAGGGTCGGTGTGGTGGAAGGATATATGTAAGGAAGTTATGGGGAGGGGTCAATGATGAGGCTTGGGTTGGAAATAATATAAGTTGGAAACTTGAGAATCGACTAAAGGCTAGGTTTTGGCACGAAAATTAGGCAGGAGATAAAATCCTATATAAAAAATTCAGCAAAATGTTTAAGAATTCAGGTCAAAAGATGTGTTGTGTTGGAGAAATGGGTAGATGGGTGCAAGGGAGGTGGTAGTGGGAATTCGAATGGAGGAGGGACTAGTTTGAATGGGAAAAAAAATGCTGAAAGATTTCATGCAACTCATTACCCAAAGAATGCATTAATGAAAAGTGGGTATGGAAACATGACAACAGTGCAGTATAATATGTTAAATTTGCGTATGCATTTCTGCGACAAAGACATGATCATGATGACAAATCATTTTTTTCACTGCTTGTGGATGATGAATATACCCTCTATTATTGCGACGTTCAGGTGGAAGGTGTTACTTGACAATATTCAAACTAAAGATAATTGAGAAAGAGAAACATTTTGTTCAAAATAGGGATTTACAATGCCTGTTCTGCCATATTGAAGAGGAAAATACTATACATCTCATGTTTTCTTGAAGGTTTTATCCATTGTTTGGAAACATTGTTGCGGGTGGCTAGGAGTCCAATCGGTGCAGCCCATGGAGCCTATGGTTCATTCTCTACAGCATACAGGTGGGCTTTATTGGAAACAAATTTAATTTAATATATAGCATGACGGTTTGTATAGTTTGCTGCTATATGGATTTTATTGTTGCATATTATTAGAGTTTGAGATACTTTTTTTAAATACAATGTCCTAACTTCAATACAGAATTTTAAATTTTTCCAAGAATAATTTACTCGTACATTGATGCATCATATGTTGTTCATGGAACTTATGTCCTGATACCAATTTGGGAAAGCAGATAAAAGCAGTTTACAGACAGGAACAGTAGCCAATTTTACATGCCCCGTGCTAAGCAACATTCAGCATTAAGTACAAACAAGTCAAGCAAACTGAAATTTGCTAGTTGCATTGCATCGAGACTAATACATTAAACGGGTAAATAGGTAACAAGATCACACATACTAAATAAAAATGTAAGAACAAATAAATGAAATATGATTCGGTCCAAAAGCATTGAAGAAAAAAGCAAGGACAACACGCGTTTGAGTCAAAACCCATAAATGCTACACATACTAATAAGACACCTCAGCCTTGAAGATAAGAAATCAGGGTACAAATTTAATGTCTTTGAAGTATTCATGCTCAAGAGCGCTCCTAGCAGTAATTCTTTTGCTGGGATCCAAGTAAAGCATGCTCTGGGATACAACATAAATTCACTAAAGTAAGCACCAGAAAAAATCAATGAAAACAATTTTGAGGAAGGACATAAAACTTAACATATCTTCTCTTATAAACTAGAATAAATAAATTTGCAAGTGAGGCTCTCTCTCCAATCTCTCAACCAAAAATTCTCTATTTTTTCTTTTGTTTTATCCCTTTTCTCAACAGAATAAAAATTCTCTATTTTCAGCCAACAGAACTCTTTTGTTTTATCCCTTTGGCTACACATTTTATCACCATATTAGAGAAACACTTATTTTTTATTATTTAAAAATATTATATATGATGTTCCACTTACAGAAAGAAGATCAAGACCAGCTGGCTCAAGATTTGGAACCACATTTTTCAGGTCCTGCAAAGTACAAAATAAGGTTAAATTCTAAATTTTTATAGTAATTACAAAATCAGGCAAAGAAAAAATCCATTTAATTACCTTAGGTTGCCATTTGGGAAAGGCTGATTTAAAATCTGGCAATGATGTCACTCCAGGCCATGTATCTTCATTTGGTGTACCCATGATTCTTCATACAAGGAACGATGTGTCAAAATATAAGCATACATTATGTAGCTTGGTTTATTTATTTGTTACATGCCTGTTTGAAAGCAAAAAAATGTATTGTTTGCATTATATAGATTGCAATACTTAAAATATAACAGTTTCTGTACTATAAACTTTAAGCCAATTAATTAACTGGTTGGTTAGAAATCATGCAATGTTAATTAAAGGAAGCTTCGATTAAAAAGAGAGGATATAACAGGTTTATACATTTTACACCTATGGCTGATAATCAGTAATCACCTACGAATTACCATATTATGGTATCACTCTTCAAGCAGTAGTAGTAGAATGTAGAAGGTTCAACCAAAAATTCAAAAATGGTCCAGGCAAGACACAAGGAAAAACCAAAAACCAGATGGGAAAAAGTGTAGAAGTAGAACAGTCAAATATATTATACTGAAGCTCTAATTATATGAATATGTAAAATATCCTATCAAGTATATATAAAAAAGGTAGTCCAACATACAAGGCTCTCATAATGGGCCCTGAGCCTTTGAGGAGGATAGATGTATGTAACCTTATTCTTACAAGTGGAGATCTATTTGCTTTCCAGGATTAGAACCTGTGACCTCTGGGTCACAAGGCATCAAGCAATTCTACAAACATACATTTGCGTTTAAACATTAGAGCAATGGGTTCCAAAAAATAAAAAGTTACCAAGGAGATATACTCAACACATGCTGATAACACTTTATTCTCCTTAGAATGACAAAAACTTCAGTATCTAATCAAAAGTATTCCTTAATGACATACCCACAAGTACAACTCACTAAATATAAAGAGTACAGAAAGCCAACTACAAATATAACTATCTGATGGACAATCTAACACAACTAATGCAAGTCGTGAAAGAGAATCTTTCAAGACTTAAAACTATACACTTTGACCAAAAGATACACAAGTACTAAATTCTAGGTTGATCCAAAAGACAGCACATCAAGTATATGGAAAATCTCAAAGGGATTTCTCATTTCTGCCATTTTCCCTCCCAAATCCTCAAACTAGATTATAAAGTAATGACAGAAATTCAACTTAATACAGAAAAGTTAATGTAACAAGCATCTGAGAGACTGAGACTTCAAAGTTCATACACATGCATATTATTTGCATCAGTCCACCAGAGTATGACATTTAGTGCTCAGATTCTTCAATCAGAATCCCCATCCAAACTTTTAATTCCAAAATATTAAAAACTGCAAAAAGTATTTGCAACCTCCCAATCATTAAGATCCACATTAGTCGGAATATGCCAGATTGCCAGTACATATTTGTGCCATACATCCATTTAAGTCTAAAGACTGTTAGGGGAATTTGGGCAGGCATTCTTTGTCAAGTTTTCAGCCAACAGATTTTAATATGCTTCCCAAAGAACAATAGAAATTATGGAAAAAAAGGCTATTCACCTGAATATTTTAAACAATTCATCAATCTCAGAGTCCCCAGGGAAAAGTGGTCGTTGATTTACCATCTCTGCAAATATGCATCCCACTGACCAAATATCAACTGGGGTAGAATACTGACGGGATCCAAGCAAAATTTCCGGAGCTCTGTACCACAGTGTTACCACCTACAAACAATCGCCAAATTTATAACTCAGAAAAAGATAATTTGATGTTTTTACTGTCCATCTACCATTATACCTTTACAAAAGATTTATATTTTTTAAGAGAATCTACTACCATATATCTATCAATTTAATAAAATTATAATAATTTTCCATTAGCAAAAAAAAAAAAGAAGAAAAGTAAAGATTATGTAATGTGACTGATATATATATAACAGTTTGAGTATCAGTTAGACAAATAGTACGAAACAGATCAATAATCTTTCAGAGTTTCTAACGAGGCAATTTTCTTACGTTAATTTGCAAAATTTTGAAGAAAATCCACTTCTTACAACTCAGATAACTATCATGGGTTATTTCTAGTAAAAACAGTTAGAATTAACAAACAATATTAATAAAGCAACAACATTCAAGCCTTTATAGCCTTCTTGCATGGCCAAACCACATTATACGATTTTTTTATGATTTTCTCCCCAATTTAATGAGAAAGATGAAAGAAAGAATGCAGGACAATAAGAAGGAGAATGCCAGCTGCTGGCACATACTAATGAATTTTAGATCAGGAGAAGAAATAACAAACTACCAATCCCATCTCCAAGATGTGTCGCATTGTTTTAGCATTATAGGGCAGTAACTAAAGTTTGGAGATCAAAAACATTCAACCTTAAAATGCTGCATGAGTATTTCTTCTCTAGTACATAAGCCCATTAATTTCAAAGTTTAATTATATCCAAGGTAAGAACCCAGTACAAGGTAGCACACAAACCTCATGTGTAAATGTCCTAACAGGAATTCCAAAAGCCCTGGCCAATCCAAAATCTGCAAGTTTCAGTGCATTAGTGCTGCGATCTATCAACAAATTCTGTGGTTTTAAGTCTCGATGAAGAACTCTATGTGAATGACAGTATGCAATGCCACAGAGAATTTGGTACAGGAACATCTGCAGAAAGCATCATTTAAAAATTTTAATTAGCTCATCTTGTTTTGAAACCACAATAAAAAATAAAACATATTCAATTAACGATGCATGATAAGGTGGAAATACGTAGTCATGAACATGATCAAACATAGAAACAATGAGTAGGAAAGTTAATGGGATTGGGAACTTTGAACATTAATACAAAATTACACATGTACTCATGCTCAGATACTTCAATCTTGAGGAGGCAGACAATGAGAAAAGGAGCCAAAATCTAATGAAATAAAAAAGCTGCATGTTAGTACAACATCTTTATTGTCATACTGTAATGACTTGAACAAACAAAATAAAGTTTTTTCGGCCGAACTGAAAATAAATAAGAATAATTAACCTATAGACGTCGTTTATTTTTCTTTAAGAATAGAGAACTCTACTTTAGCATCTTCAGTTTTAATAAGCACTTAACAGCGCAAATCAAAATGCTAAAGGCAAAACTTATTACACACATCACTTGTCTTCAGAAACAAGAAGCTTTTATGGACAAAGTCATACCAATCGACTGCTATCCACGTAACTGGTAATTCATCACAAAATTCATGAGACATGCATATTATGTATGGACCTGCATTTTGACAAGCTAAAGTTATGTCGAAACCATAAGGGTATTTAATCATCATTGGCTCTCATATTTGATTTATTTAATTTATGCCAAGACAAGAAAGTGGATAAGAGAACCAGGCATTTGATGGCTACGCTGTATTTCTTGCTCTCTCTTATAACTATAACTTCAGTTACAAAAAGCTCAAAAATCTACAAAGAAAAGAAAACAAGATAAGTCACACACTTTTACTTGTCGTGGATCTTTTGCAAATTCTGGAGATGAATCCATGTGCTTCTTTAGATCTAAGTCAAGGTACTCAAAAACCAGATACAAACTCTTCTCATCGTGCACTACATCCTGCAACCTGCGTTCCACACATACACCAATGATAATGAGGAAATGACTAAGAGACAAATAACATTAGGACAACAATGTATGAACTAAATGAAGCAACATAATTAAAGGAACTAAAGTCAACAAGTTTTCTTGGGCCATTCAATCCTAATTTTAATGGCATACATAACACCCCACAGCATGTTTTTAGTAGACCTTATAAAACAGTGCAAACAGAATTACGTCCCTTGGGAGTATTATGCTGGGACACTGAAAAACATAGGGACATTAAGTATGGTATTTTTTTTTCTTTACATAAACAGCCAGACTCGGAAACGAAGATGTTCAAACATTATTTATGCATCCAAATGTCACATACACGAACAATTCACAGCTGCAGGGTTTGTCAGACGATATATCAGACAAATTTACCAGTTGCCCAAACATTACCATTAATTGAATGGAATTAGAGTATCAAAAACAACAAGACAGGGACAAAACTATGAAGAATATGGATATCACTGTAATGGCTAGCAATGTCTATATGCAAAAAAATATTGGTGAACCTAGGGTATCTCCTTGCTGGTAGCCAAAGACTAATCCTTCAAGTTAATGAGATTCACTTAAGAGGTTGACCTCTCACAACCGATATTTTTCCATACACACAGACATGAGGATCAAACTCCTAACCACATGATTAAGGGACAAGGTTATCAGCCAACCACACCATGCTGGTGTCTATATGTGACATTGGAGGGACTAAGAAAATACACACATTATTCAATTAATAAAATATATATCGTCCTGCACAAGTTTAACCATGCCAAAATAATCATTGATTCCCTACCTACCTTCTGTCATCTATCATAATTTAAATGCTTAAGCATTGGTGTTCTATGCAGAACCAAAAAACAACACAAAATGAACACCATGCCGAGACACCGAGGCTCACACCGAACATTAAATCTTCCTATTTTTCTAATTTCTACCACTACGTCCATATAATATTCTTTCTCAGCACATGAATTGCACAATTGAAGACCAACACATTCTTCAGATATATTATATACCTAACAATGTTCCTGTGCTGCATTTCTTTCAAGAGAGAAATCTCGCGAATGGCGGTGCTGGGAACCCCCTCATCCTCCTGCTCGAGGCGAATCTTCTTCAACGCGATGGTCTCGTTGGTGACGCGGTCGCGACCCTTGTAAACGACGCCGTATGTTCCTTCGCCTATCTTCTCAACCTTCTCGTACTGCAGAAATTCACAAAACGCACACATACGCAGAGTAGAGGGAAAGAATCGAAACTCAAAAGTGAAAGTGAAGCTTCAAAACGCAGTGCGTTTTACTAACCTGTTCCATCAAAGAAGCTCTCTGAGTTCCAACAATCACCGGAGAGAAAAGAGGAAGAAGACGATCTGGGAAGTTAGGAGTTACAGTGCGTGCAGTTGCTCTCTCGCTCTCAGCCTCCTTGCTTCTGCCGATTTGTCTCTCTTTCTCACCTCTTACTGTAAGCGCTATCAATTTCTTTCCTCACATCCCTATTCTCCCTTCTATTCAACAATTTCAACTGTTTTTACTTTTTACTTTTACATTTTTCTTCCCCCCTAATTTTACTTTTACTGTTTTTTTTTTAATTTTTCAATTAAGTTCTTAACGTTTTTCATTAACATTGAAGTGGCATTTGTTGTTTAAAAACATTTTATTTCCAATAAGATTACTTTGCTGGAAATGAAATTATTAAGAATGAGATGTTTAAGAAAAAAAATATAAATTCCGTTTCAAAAAAAAGAAAATATAAATGATATTTAATTATGAATCAATTTTTAGAAATATGTATCATTTATTTTTTTATAGAAAATTTTAATTAGATTTAGGAATGATAATGTTAGTTGACCTGAACCCGTGAAAAAAATGGTAAAATGGACGAAATCATCTCAAGTCCCTAACTGATCACATTTAACCTACTAACTCGACTAGTCAAATGTATTGACCCATTTGATTAGTTTTCTTTTTAAAAAAAGAAGCTTATTTTTAGTTGATTTTTTGTAATTTATTTAAATTTAACTCATATTTTACTATTTTCTTAAAAATATTTTATGTAATGTTGAATTGAATTGATTTTTTTAAATATTTTTTGAGTCAACCAGTCAACCTCTATTTTATAATCTACACAATTATTTTTATTTTTTACATAACCGGCGAACCCACTTTAACAAAAGTAAGTTATATTTTTTAACTTTCTTTTATTAATGGGTCAAGCCTTGCTCACCTATTGAAATGCAAAATTAAGTAAAAAAGAGTAACGTTTTCCAGGGACAAAATCACTGGGTTTATGGAACGTGTAAAAATTTACTAGCTAATTTTAGTTAGTTAATAATTTTTTTTCGATACTTTAATTAATAATTTTACAAGGGTCCCCACATACTTAGATAGATGCATGTCACATGAGACTTGTGAGACACTGAGACTTGTGTCTGTAGTAGCCTTTTCACTTTTCAGCGTACCATACAGTAAGACACGCAATTTCGGTTCATTGCTATTAATACTATTCTTAAAAGAAAATTTGAAAAAAAAAATGGAAATATATGAAAACAATTTCATTACTAAAAGTCTAAAATGTAAAAAGACATTGAAGTCCAATCACCAAATCCGTGTTTACATTTTTTGAAATTTTAAGTAAAATTTGTACTTAAAATTTAATTTAATATTGTATTCTTTTTTTCTAATTGTGATGTTATATTAATCAAGAAATTTTAGTGTTTTATTTTCAATAAATAATATAACTAGTTAAGCCTAAAAAATTTAACCATTATTTATCAGACTAATTCCTGCACCTACGGGCGTTTATGCATGCAAAAGATAAATACGTATAAACCTATAGTAACAGCTTTTGATTGAATTAATGAATGATCCCTTCATTTACATTAATTTTAACCATTTCTTATACACTTTTTTATATATGTTTTTATACATTATGCGAGGCTTGTAAGTATAATGCGACTTGCATGTTTTAGGTCTCGACCGTGGGGGAAAAAATGTTGAAATGGCTATGAAATCAAAGGAAGATAGGAAGATATATGATGCCTTGCGGTATATGTACAGGTCAAAGGCCAATTAAAGAAGAAAACGCACAAACAGCCTAAGACAAACTCTACAACTCAGCTTTCATGCTTGGCAATCTGCACACACATTTGCCTCTCCAAAAAATGTCATTAACGGAGACACTCTAATTAAGCTTTGCTTAAAAGAGAGTGAATGCATGTCTACTACTACACTTCAAGAGACATGGAAAGGAACAAGAAATAATTGTCTATTAATTACATAACATGCCTACAAAGATTAGATTCACTCAATACTTTACAGTTTATATATAACCTATGTAAGTTCCAAGCAAGATTAAACACATGTTTAGCTGCTTAGAGTTCAATAAGGAGCACATCACCGAATGAAATGTTTTCTGAGAAACCCTCCTAATTAATTAATCCAACATTGTGATTACCCCCAGGTTTGAGACTACCTCTTAATTTATGAAATGCAAATTCAAATATTTCATCCATTAATAACATGGGTCAATAAAGTCATGGTTAGATTGATTCTTAATTAGCATAGTTTAAACTCCTATGTGAAATAAAATAGTTACTATTAGTTAGGTTAAAATATCATTTACAATCTGTACTTCATAATACATACTTAAATTTTGGATGAACCTACAAAATTTGTGGTTTGAGTAGCAGAACAACATTCAAGATACCACCATGATGTTGAGATGAAGAGGAGGTAAGAGGCCTTGGAGTAATAGCAACACTTGACTGACATAATAAACTATTCTAAATAGGATGAGGATTTGAAAATATAGTTCACAGAAAAAAGTATAAATGATTGTCTTATCAAATTCTCTAAATGACTATGTATGTAATAAGTCTCAATGGATTATCAAAGTTGTTATATATGTCATTAGTTAACGTTTTTTTATCAAAGACTAAAATAAAAAAAATTATGGGGACTAAAACAAAAAAAAGTTTTTAAAAGACTAATTAAAAATATAATATTTTATAGGGTCTAAATAACTATTTAAGCCAAAAAAAAAATTGAATTATGCCAGTGGAAAAAGAGAAAATGTTAAGAGTGAATAACCAATGCTTTCTCCTTTCTAATTTATGCCTCCCTTTCAAGGAGGTTTCTAATTAAGAAAAACTCACATTCAAACACTGTAAAGATTATTGATCGATCTTGAGAAGTCTGGATATTCGTTGAAAGAAAACTTGCTGAGTTTCTCAATTTCTCTCTTTTCAATATAATCGTGCCCATTAGGATGGGAAAAAAATGTTACTAATGAATAACTAACACTTTCTACTTTCCACTTGAAAAATATTTCTTAAACAATCTTGAGTTATTTATAATTTAAAAAAAAGAAATAAGTAAAGTTTGATTTATAATACAGATAGGAAAAAAAGAGATAAAGAAAAAAAATATTAAATGAGTATTTAAAATTTTGAATTATCAAAATATAGTCACTCTTTCCAATTTAAGCCTCCATCTACGGAAGTTTCTAATTAAGGGTCCTATAGTGCATATATATTCAGTTGGTAATGATTCGGTTCTGCGATTCAACCATTATGTATTACACATATATATGTAATTAAATATGTATTTGGAACTAATTTCACCACACACCGGAATCACATGCACTATTTTTTTCTTCTCAACTTTCATTTGTGTTGAAATATATATCTATGAACCATAGACACTATATGTGACAATGAAAAGACAAATGCCGAAATGAGATATGAACACTATCTATATGGCTTTTCTTGAACTTCAAATACACACACGATCCATAAATAATCCCCCACATGCATATATAAAGGCCAAAGATTCACTAATCTCTTGATTTCTTCTACCCCTTGTTGGGCGAAAAAAGTTGTTTGTATCACACGGGAAAGGACCACACGTCCCAAAGTTTTTCAGTTAATATACGCGTATGAGGTTCCAGCAAAAATATGCAACAAATCTTAATTTTTGCAGCTCGCAATGTATGTATTTTATCTGAACTATTTTCCTCATCTTCATAAATTGAACATGTGCTGACATTGGTTTGGTTTGGTTTACATTTTCCTTGAGTCCATTCACGCTGTTGAGTGAGGCACGTATAATTATTGAATTCTAATTGCACCAATTAAAAATACGTGTAGGAAATTTTTTTTATGACAGATCAGGAAATAAATTAAAATAGTTTTTTAAAGCTATTGGTCGAGTTGCATGCGTCACGAGATGGAGGATGTAAAATTGTAAATATGTGTAGTTAAGCTATTCTTCATTTATTTGAGAGGCTAAAATTAGTTTTAGTGTGATGGTCCAGACCCACCATAAAATTCTACAGCTAAGCCTACTAACTAGGCACTGTATTTAGTGGTTCATGGTTGGAAGCAATTACCCCACATCACATCCCTTAAGATCATCGATCCAGATATAAAGTCAGACAGTCCTCTTGCAAGTTGCAATTGGTTTGTTTCCTTAAAAATAATAAATATATGCAACACTGAGCAATTCTGGAAGATGGAGTGCAACTTAGAATATTGAAGCAAACGCGGGCTATTAATGTAGTTATAAACCCTGATCTAGCACCTAATTAGTTAAGTTGGGTCATCACAATCAAATGGTAGCATGCATATATAATCACACCCGTCCAGATGAGCATTTCTATATATATAATTGATATTTGAATGAAATTAATCTGTTAAAATTGATTTTCAAAAGTGATTTATATTTAAATGCTTTTTTTCTTCTTAAAAGCAAGTTTGTTATAAATTTTAATGTAACTTCTTCATCTCAACGTAGAAGCTTACTGTTGTTACTTCTAGTTAGGATGTTCAGAATCAAACTGTCCAAAAAAATAAAATAAAAAATTGATTCAAAAAATCCATAATCAATCAAAATTGAAATGTTTTTGGATTTTTTGATTTAGTGAACCAAAGAATTCGGTTTGATTTTCGGTTTGAAGTAGCGAAAACCGGTCTAAACTGAACCGAACAACAGGGGTGTGTATAGTAAACCTAAAATTAAAATAGCAAGTGTGTGTAGTGTAGTGCTTCATTACTTCTCTTCTGTTGTGCTTGCGTCGCGCACACTCTCTCTCTCCTCCGTCTCTCAGATTCTCACTCTCGACTTGACCTCTGATACGGGGTTGGGAAAGGAAACTGGTTTTCGAGGAACCAGGGACCTCCAAAACGAAGAAAAAGCTCAAAAGATAATTCTCATTTTTCATTCCCTTTGCTTGATTTTATTTACATATATTTATACTATGGTTTCTAACAGAATTTGGATATTTGCAGCTCAAGGAATCAGAATCCGTTAAGCTTGTCCCCCACTACCAAGCAAGTATCAAGCAAGCTAAAATACCAAGCTAAATTCCTATCTCGCCCCTTATACATAATCTCTCAGGTATGATGGTTTAATAACTGGTCTTTTGGGCCTATTTGCTAATTGTACCCTCTGTTCTGTTGCCTCTGCATTTTCCTGATTTGCTGCCATTGTAGTAGCTCGTTCCTCTGTTATAGTGGGTTGCAGTGTTTGTTCCTCCGTATCATTCCACGGCCCATGGAAAAGCACCTTGTCCTCAAGGTGAAATTCATCGCGAAGGGTATCCCAATTCTCCCAAGTAGCATCATCTGGAGACAATCCCTGCCACTGAACCAAAACTTCTATGAGTGCATCACCCTTTCTACGTGTGGCCAAGATAACCAATGGAGCCACTGGTCTTTGTTGATCGAAGGAAATACTTGTGAAAGTGTTCGACGCCACTGCTGGATCACCATGGAAGAGTTTGAGCAAGGAACAATGAAAGACTGGGTGCAATTTGGCCTTGGGTGGAAGTTGGAGCCGATAAGCAACTTTGCCTACGCGCTCGACAACTTGGAAGGGGCCAAAAAACCGCTTAGAGAGTTTGTTCGTGACCTGCTCAGAACCTTTGGCAGAGACTTGTCTGTGAGGGTGAAGTTTAAGCAAAACCCAATCACCAGGGTTGTAAGTGACTTCACGGCGTTTGAGATCAGCTTTATGTTTCATGGCCTCTTGTGTCTTCAACAGCTTCTTGTGAATCATGTGGAAAACTTCATCGCGGTCTGTGAGTATCGTATCCACAGTGTCAATGGTGGATTGACCCGTGAGGTAAGTGAGAAAATTAAAAGGCTTTCTTCCAAAGGTCACTTCATAAGGTGTGGTCCCCGTGGAAGAGCTCCATGACGTGTTGTGAGAATATTCTGCCCAAGGAAGAAGTCTGCCCCAAGAAGTTGGTTTCCGATGGACGAAGGCCCTCAGGTACAGCTCTATAACCCGATTGATGACTTCAGTTTGCTCGTCACTCTCTGGGTGGTATGCCGAGCTCATCCTTAGCTGGGTACCACTCATGCGAAAAAGCTCTCTCCAAAAATTGCTTATGAATAATGGATCCCTGTCAGACACCAAGCTTCGCGGTGGACCATGAATTTTGACTACAATGTTCAGGAACAATGAAGCAACTGCATGCGCAGTGTGAGCTGTGGGCAACATTCCTAAATGAACTCCCTTGGAGAATCGATCAACAACAACAAGTATTACAGTATGGCCCTGGTAAGGTGGTAACCCCGTAATGAAGTCAAGGGAGAGATCCTCCCAAGGTTGCTGGAGAACTGGTAATGGGCATAATAGGCCAGGCTTCTTCTTTGTTTCATATTTTGTGCATTGACATTCAAAGCAATTGGCGACAAAGGTGGAGACATCACTACGCATTCCTGACCAAAAAAAGTTCTCAGAAAGCCTGGTCAGAGTTTTGGTGATTCCGGCATGGCCCCCAGTAGGGGTAGCGTGGTACTCTCGGAGCAGAGTGGGGATGATGGGCAGATCGCGAGGAAGCCAAATTCGATTGCGAAAGAGGATGAAATCTTCAGTCAAGGTAAACCCCTCGAAGTTGGTAGGATCAGTCGTGATGTTCTGACGTTGTCGGAGATAATCATCATGGAGTTTCAGTTGTTGAATGAGTTCCTCCAAGAAGGTGAAGCAGGGAACTGAAAGAATCATGTAGAGCGTGGAGGGACTAACAGGAGCGCGCGACAAGGCATCTGCTGCTTGGTTGTGGGCTCCTGATCGATACATAATCTGATAATCATAGCCCATGAGACGGGCCAAATACATGTGTTGTTCCGGTGTCTGCACAGCTTGAGTGAGAAGTTCCTTAAGGCTTCTATGGTCCGTCAGAATGATGAATCGGTGACCCAGCAGGTATTGGCGCCACTTCTTGATGGCGGCCGTGATTGCAAAGAGTTCCTGAACGTAGGTGGATGAGCGAAGTAATTTGGCGCTAAACGGTTTGCTGAAAAACGCAATTGGGTGACCTTTCTGAGATAGAATGGCTCCCATACCCACACCCGAAGCGTCTGTTTCCACTGTGAAGGGAATACTGAAGTCCGGCAAGGCTAGAACTGGGGCAGAGGATAACGCCTGCTTCAAATTTTCGAACGCAAGTTGAGTTTCCGGCGTCCACTGTAAAGGGTCAACGGTCGTTGCTTTGACCAGAGGGGCAGCAATGGTGGCATACCCTCGTATAAAGCGACGATAGAACCCTGCTAAGCCCAGGAAACTACGAACTGCCTTGGTGGTCTGAGGCACAGGCCATTGCTGAATGGCAGTGATCTTGGAAGGAAGGGGCTCGACACCGGAACGTGAGACCAGATGGCCAAGGTACTCTACCTGAAGTTGAGCAAAGAAGCATTTAGAAAGCTTGAGGATGAAGTGATTGGCAAGCAGTACCTGGAATGTAAGCTCTAAATGGTGCAAATGGTCATCCATGGAGTAACTATAAACAAGAATGTCGTCGAAGAAGATGATGATGAACTGACGGAGGTACGGCCTGAAAATCTGGTTCATAGTGGCCTGAAATGAAGAAGGGGCGTTGTAGAGCCCAAACGACATGACTTTGAACTCATAGTGACCGTGATGGGTCCTAAAAGCGGTTTTCGGTATGTCGCCGGGATGCATTCGAATTTGGTGATACCCCTGCAGAAGGTCAAGCTTCGAAAAGTAACAAGCTCCGCCTAATTCGTCCAAGAGCTCGTCGATGGTCGGAATTGGGAACCGGTCACGCACTGTCAAGGCATTTAGTGCCCTATAATCCACACAAAAACGCCACGACCCATCGCTTTTCTTAACCAAGAGCACCGGAGATGAAAAGAGACTGGTGCTTGGCTGAATGAGTCCCCTCTGAAGCATCGAATCCATCTGCTCTTCAATTTCGCGCTTCTGATAATGAGGGTATCGATAAGGTTTCACGTTGACCGGAGCTGCGTGTGGTAACAAATGAATGTGGTGGTCAGTGTGTCTCGGAGGTGGGAGGGACTTAGGGGGTTGGAAAAAGGAGTCGAATTTGTCAAGGAGTGTTTGGACGGGCTGAGGAAGAGGGTGGGTTGTTGAATTGAGGTCTGGTAATAGGGTGATATGATAATACATGGCATTATCGGGCTTTCGGGATAAACGGCGGAAGAAGGATAGTGAAGTCAAGGAAGCATCCATGTCTCCCTGTAGTGTGATCAGACCACCATTATGAAAGAACTTCATGAGGAGCGTATTGTAGTCCTTCAATACTGGTCCCAGGGACTTCAGCCATTGAACGCCCAACACCACGTTCGCGCCGGAAATGGGAAGAACATATAAGTCAACGTGAAAATTGTGAGCCTGAATGGTGACCAGAATGTCCTTGCAAATGGTGTTGCACTCGAGTTGGTTGCCATTGCCAACCATGACACGCAGGGGGGTTGTGGTTTTGCAAGGGAGGCTCAGTTGAGTCACTAGCTGCTGTTGAATGAAGTTATGACTGCTCCCGCCGTCTACAAGGAGCACTACATCATTGCTGGCAATCGTGGCAATGAAACAGAGTGTTTTAGGAGCTAGGTGGCCCGCCATGGAATCAAACTCAATTGGGCCGGGCACGGGTCAGGGTTATGGGTCGGGTCAAAAGGTGGGTCTGGGTCAGGGTCTAGGTTGTTTATAAGAGATGAGTCAGGGATGGTTAGGGTGTCGCCGTCCTCAGCGAGAAGGAGAAATACCCGAGAGGCACACTGGTGTCCTCGATGGTATTTCTCATCACAGCTGAAGCATAGTCCTCGTTCTCGGCGAGAAGCTATCTCGTCCGAGGTGAGGCGCTTGAACGGCGGGGGTGGGTTGGGGCGAGGATTTGGGGAGGGTAACAGAGGGTTCTGTTTGGGAGAGGGTGAGGGAAAAGAGGATGGTGAAGGAGAACGAAGAGGTGGGGTGAGGTAAAAAGGGGCGGAGGGTGGTCGCAGACGGCTAGGGGGAAGGAGGGGTCGCGACTCAAGGAATTTTTCTTCCTGTAGTTTGGCGAGGCCCGCGGCCTGGGTGAGGGTAAGGGGTTGGTGGGCTTGGACTTCACGGCGGATTTCCGGCGTGAGGCCGGAAATGAAACAGCCAATGAGGAAGGTGGGGGGAATGCCAACGATGCGGTTCGCGATATCCTCAAACTCCGACAGGTAATTGGTGACTGTGGTTTTCTGTGTGAGCTTGCAAAGGATTCCAATGGGATCCTCGTATTGAGACGCCGCGAACCTGGTCTGAAGCGCCTGGATGAACGCCGGCCACGACGTGAATTGCGCGTTGCCGGACATCCACTGAAACCATGAGAGGGCTCGACCCTCCTTGTAGAAGGACGCAATCTGGAGACGTTCGTGCTCAGGGGTCCCATGGTAATCAAAAAATTGATTGACCTTAAAAATCCAGCCAACGGGGTCCGTCCCATCGAAACGGGGGACCTCTAATTTGAGTCTGTGTTGTTGTGCAGGATTGGGAAAGACGCGAGGCAAGGAAGAGGGAATGGCAGGTGTGGGGTGGGCGAGATGGTGGATAAGGTCGTCAATTTTGTGAGATAAGGACAATTGCTGGGTAGTGAGGGCCAGACATGGGAGGCAATGAAAGCACCACTGATACGGGGTTGGCAAAGGAAACTGGTTTTCGAGGAACCAGGGACCTCCAAAACGAAGAAAAAGCTCAAAAGATAATTCTCATTTTTCATTCCCTTTGCTTGATTTTATTTACATATATTTATACTATGGTTTCTAACAGAATTTGGATATTTGCAGCTCAAGGAATCAGAATCCGTTAAGCTTGTCCCCCACTACCAAGCAAGTATCAAGCAAGCTAAAATACCAAGCTAAATTCCTATCTCGCCCCTTATACATAATCTCTCAGGTATGATGGTTTAATAACTAGTCTTTTGGGCCTATTTGCTAATTGTATCCTCTGTTCTGTTGCCTCTGCATTTTCCTGATTTGCTGCCATTGTAGTAGCTCGTTCCTCTGTTATAGTGGGTTGCAGTGTTTGTTCCTCCGTATCAACCTCTGTGGTCTCTCATTTTCGTCCCTCACTCTCTCGCTCAACCTCTCTGTCTCTGCTCTCTCTGTATCTCATTCTCTCGTGAGACGTTAATAGCCACCGAGAGCCAACGTGAGCACCACTATCGCAAGTCTCGGCCTTTACGCAGATCTGCTACCTTAGCCACCGTGAGCCAGAGCCCAGAGCCACCGTAAGCCAGAGCTGAACCACCATTCTCGTCTCTCGCAAGTCTCAGCCTTTCTCGCAAATCTGCCTTTTGAGCATGAGCCACCACTCCAAGCGTGTGAGAAGCACCACGAGGGTTTTAAATTGTAATTGTTTTCTTCTCCCTTATACTAGCTCTTTATGCTTCTGAACTTTTATGTTTTCTGGTTTGTACCCATATAGCTAGCTAATTTTCTTCAGTTAGGGTTGTGATGTAGCTATGTTGTGTTTGTGAACCCCAATTCTCCATTCAATCGGATTCCTATTTTATTCATTCTAGAATTATTTCACTGCATTAATCTATATCATAGAATATTAGAATCGATCACTTTAATGCTTAATTAATTAATTATATACTATCTGTTGAACAGTGCAAGAACGTTCTTACGTTCAGTTGGATTAAAAATTATTAATCATATCATCCTCTAAGTGCTTCTTGCTTTTCCCTAATTTCAAATTAATCCTTTATTATAAGCTAGACGTTTAATTAGAGAAAAGACGATAGATAGAACTTGACCAATTTTTGTTGATAATTTTAAGAGAGCTAATTGGTAGCTGAAGTTAAATTAGGAGTCAATAGAAATAAAAATTGGGGGAATTTAAAGCACAATTAGAGTCACAACCCTATGTTCCTTTTGCTTGTAGTCCTTTTAAAGTATCATATTAATTCCATCTTAGGTCCATTGTTACTGTCGTGTGTCGGGTGTGTAGGATATGTTTTTACTTAAGCACATTTAATTAGCATTGAGAATTTGTTAACAACTAAATAGAGAGAAAGAGAAGCAATGAGATAATAGAACAAGCATAATTAAGTGCATAACTAGATGGTTGTACCATCAGAAATATAGAGTATATATGAAAGCATACGTAATGTGAACAAAAATATGACAACTACTTGAAAATATGAATATGTCAGTAATTATGGAGACTTTATTTGATTAATTTTCATTATAAAAGGTCCAACAATGGTATAGCAACAAAAATCACAAAAGCTGAACCAAATTAAACAGCAAAAGATTGCTTTGGTTTAGTTCAAATTTTATTTTAAATAAAAATCTAATCAAATCAAATTGTATGTGGTTTTAAAGTTTGATTCAAGTGATTTTTGATAAAAAAAATCTTATCAAACTGAGTCACAAACGCCCCTACTTCTAGCTAAACTAAACTTTAAAGCAAAATTAATTTTACTTATAAGCCAACCAAACATCAATATTTTTATACAATCAAAATTTATTGTAATAAAAATCAATTATTGTTATTTTTAGCATGCGTTTGGATGAACATTGACAAAATTAATTTTAAATATAATTGATTTTGATTAAAATTGATTTTGAAGTGATATAATTTATGTTTGAATGTTTTTCTTATAAAATCAAATTAGAAGTAAAATTCAAGAAAATTTTGAATTTAATGTAAAAATTATTCAAAGTTGTTTACAATCAAGTATGAATTCTTCTCCTGGGTTAAACTAAATAGAACACTCTTAATTGAATTTCAAGGACCGTGACCGGTGTAGTGCATGTTTGAAAATTGAAACCAAGTTTGAATGCGGATCTAACACTTTCTCTCTACATCTTAAGATCAAAAAATGTAGAAGCTGCATAACTGAGATTGCTTCTAGGTGGATGTGATTTTTCATGTTTGAGATGAGCATACCAGCTAGTAACCGTTAAGCTGCGTGTGAGAGGATGACATATCCACGCGTCATGAATTGAAGTGTCCCTCCTTGGCCAATGAACATGCTTGTCACAGGCATCATCTTAAGATTATTTTAGTGTATATGGGTTTAAACACTTTATTAGTTTAATCAGAAACTTTACAGTGGTCACATGTTTAATATTTTATACGTACATAATAGTTATTATATATGAATACGACTAAATTAGATGGCCTGCTGCACATGATAGGATGCTGATGATCCTCATTGGGAATACAAAATCCTTGTTAGAGTATGGGTGGGACTAGAAGAATCCCAGTGCAATGTTATTTGTTTGTGTGATCGATCGGCATGTCATGCAGAAACGTACGTGGAGCAAGTGTTTCTTGCCAATAATAATGACTTTGCGAGACAAAATACCACGCAAGTTATGCTCACAAAATATAAAACAAAATAAACAACACATATTTATATCTTGTTTAAAATCTTATTTTTCGAAAATTCTTGAAAATTCCTAATTTACACAACACGAAGCTCTACTATAGTAGCAAACAAGCTTGTTCGAGTTGTGTTACACATCTGGTAAGTAGCAAAGTAACAAACCATCAGAAGAGCTATTTATTTGTGAAAATTTATAAACCTTATATAAACTATGATGTCAGAGACTTAGAGAAGAGGTGGGAAAAGTTTGACAATTCAGATTTGAACCCAGACATGATCAAGATGGGGAGAAGATCACGAACCCAGTACAGATATACAACCATTTGAAATCGACCAATTTTATTATGATACAGATTCATATGGTTAAATAATAAAGTAAAGCCACATGGGTAGTATTGTTCAGATTCACAATTCTAGTATAACAAATGTTAATGGGGGGGGGGGGGGGGGGGGGGAGGTGTTGACTATTCATATGATTATTATGTGGATATTGTATGGGAAGATAACAGTAGCATTTATAGTTGGCGTAATAGTAGCTCTTTTGGAACGTATGATGTCAAAATCAAAACCTAGCATGACAAAAGGTCCTGAGAAGAGAAAGAAAAGTTAGAGGTGATCGAGTTTTTCACTGTGCTTGTAGTAGATTCTCAAAATGTCTCGTCAAAGATAATAAATATATAGGTCGGTGATTCTCGTCGTGGTCATTGGTCCATCGAAACTTAAACGTGAATTCTTCAAATTGTAAACAGGATTATGGGGAGGAAAACGTTTCAAAACCTCATTGTAAAAAAGTAACAATCAAGGCCCTCGATGTCTTATCGTGTACATGTGTCAATATATTAACAAGATGATTTAAGCATATCAACTTTGAATGTTTTCGCAAGACGAATCCAAATAATAGGTCAAGAGAATCCTTTAAGAAAAATAAAGTTTAGTATATTACACTAACAAATCTTAGATTAGGCTTCCTAGTTTTACTAATTAATCATTGTCCTTTACCATTCCGACATATATATTAGTATTTCCCAGTTAATTGTATCGATCCTAGTCTTATCAAAATCATTGTAGAAGTTTAATTATCCTTAAAAGTTAAAAAGCCATCTTTAACCCTCTCAAGCATTCTTTGGCTCTTAATTCTGTTCCTAATAAACCTGTCCATTTATATATATCTTTCATACTTCATAGTTGTGAATAATGACCTCTGAAAATGATGAAAAAAATGGCCTGATTCCCATTAAGAGTGGCTTCTGAAAGCAGATGATATTTGCATAGAAAGAAATGATCTCAACCACGAGAAAATGCATATATACCATATGGCTTGTGAGGTGAATTCATTTTGACTTTAAATGAAGTAAGTGGTCCTGGATGTTCTCAACCACGCACGCTTCTCTTCGATAATACGAATAAGATCATTCACTAATTTGTCTCAATTAATATTTTTTGCATAATTCCATAGTCATTTCGTCATTAATGGAGATGTACTATTTGGATAATGCATCTGAAACGTTTACGGAGAATTATTGACTAATGTTTTGTGAGCGCCGAATATTAGAATACTGTAGTAGTGACTAGAACTATAAAATTGATAATCAGATAAGATAAGACAATTGATTGAAACCAGAATTAATGGCTTAGTCCAGAACAAGTTTGAGAATTTTTAATGAGCATTTATTTTGGTAATGTTGGAATTCTTTCCGTAATTGATGGAGCAATATATTAAGGAAAAGGTTAACCAGTCCTTAAGGGAGTGAAAATCAATTATGCATGTTAGTAGTCTAGGAATTTAACTGAGTAGTCTTGAAATCACCATTATCCCATTTTGAAGGTTCTTGGAAAGATAGACAAACAGCTAATGTTCACTCATGTATGAAGTTACATTCCTCCATTATATATATATAGAGAGAGGAATACTTGAAACATTCTCATTCTCAATCTCATTTGAGAAATCTTCTTTAAAAGGATAAGAGTGTGTGCGTGAGAGAGTTCTTGTATGAACCTTGTGCTTCCTAGATTTAATTAGATGACACTCTTTGAGGCAAAAGATGATGTTTTCCATTTGACCGCGTGCAAGGAACCTATGAAGCACAAACTTAGATACGGATAGAGGACATGCACATTAGGATACGACTAAAATCTAAAACATAGAAAATAAGGAATATATATATATATATATATATATATATATATATATATATATATATATATATATATCACAAAAATATAAATTAATAATTAAGATTTATATAAAGACAAATAAAGGATGTATCAGAAACGCACGAAAGGAAAGAAAAGTTAACAAACTAAAGAAAAATAAGATGAAGTAATGAACAGAGGGACCACCGCAAATTCAGTCAAGCAAGACAACCAAATGTCGACAAGGCAATGACGAATGGAAATAACCAGTGACACTTGTGGGCTCTAGAATGTGAACAGATGGTGACAGAACATTACGTGAAAAAGGCTATTAAAATAGGTTAATTTAAAAAAGAAGTTTTTATAATCTAATGTTTTAGGTTAATTTTTAAAAGATTTGATAAAAAAAACTAAAAAAGTGTTTTTTGTGTGTCTAGAGAAGTGTCCATTGCTGGTTCAGTTGTTTGGAGAAGTGTTTGAAGCATATCCAAGCTAAAAGAAAAAAATTGGACACCACAAAAAAAGTGTACAATACATTATTTGCCGTGTGTTTAAGGAGTTCGGTGTTATAAAGGTGTCCTACATCTAAAGTGTCCGTGCTTTCTAGCAAGGAACACTTCTGTATCAAATTCTGCAATTCGCAGGTGCTTGTTGCTAATGGTTTATAGTCATGTTCCACTACTTCGCATTCATATGAGCTCTTATGCAATGTCGGGAAGATAGTGGGATGGTGGGGGACGTTGGGCATTGTTGGGCCAAAGAATTGAGGAACTTCCAATTTTCAATATGCATTTAATTAATGTATGATTTTAAATAACGTTTCGCAATTATAATTGCTGCTATAATATTAAGGTATTTTGATCTATCAATGCAATTGCAATTACAGATAACATTTTCCCTCAATTAGTAGTAATATAAGGATTTTTATGACTCACCGTAATTATGACTGTGACCATAATTTAAAACCCTTTTTTTTTAATTAAAGAAAAAACCTTAAATTTTGCATTAAAAGAATCTCATTGTTTAGTTGTGAGAATGAAGAAAAATCCTTACATAGCTGCAATATACTACTATACTATATGTTCAAATAAAATAAAAAAATGAGGGAGTCAGATTGAATGGTTCGAAAGGTTTCTCCGATAAATGCGGCTACCTGTCGCCTCTTTTATTTCTCCTCAATTGTTTTAGGAGGGGTGACTATTATGTAATTTTCTTTTAACTGAGAGAAAAAGATAAAGAAATTAATACTTATTAATTAATAATGATTAACAGAACATAATGCATCATTTTTTAAGATTTAATGATAGTGTTAGATAAATTAGTGTTATTCCCACACTTAAAATTCCACAACTTTTATTCATACTTAATGATAAATAAATTATTAAATAATAATATACTGTTGACGATTATGACATTTTTTTATTTTTAAGAAATAGATTATTAGTGCAGTACGTATTTATTATAAATACCCATGAATTAATTTCTCATTGGCGTGTGAGAAGTGTAGTATAACCTAACGTGTATAAGAAATACTTTTCATTATATCCCACCTCTAACACTCATTTTATATTTATATTAGTCCTACCATTTTTGTTTTCTTGTTAGTATTTAATAAAATAGTTGCGTGTGAAAGGGAGTGCTTGGAGCCATTTTGTGTCAAAAGTCAGCGTCTGTGTTTTTCAATTCTCTTCTGTGCGTATATGGAGAAAAGAACAGTCAGTTTTCAACCTCCGAGAACCTGTTCATATGCTTTTTCTTGCCTCTTAGTAACCAGAATAAATCCCATATCCTCAGGAGAAAGTTTTCACTCTCATTAGTCCCAACCTCTTAATTATCAAAAAACCTATAACACTCCCACACATACAACAAAATTTCTAGATTTGCATGTCTATATTATAAACTCTGCAAATTAGAGGCTACAAGACATCTATGTTCCAAGACATGGCACTGCTAATTTCCTTCTAGTTGAAGCCTTTTCTCTAAGGAAAAAGCATGTGCAATAACCCTTGCAACAATTATGGACAACTATCAAGGTGATTTAAGTGACATAATTCGTGCTAGTGGTGCATCGTATGGCACTTGCAGCACGGGAACTCCATCATCTGAAGCTGCTAATCCCTTCTCTCGTGGTCACTTGCAATTCTCTTCTGATCCCATGATTTTCTCTTGTGTTTTGGAAGGGTTCAATAGCAACTTCGGTGATCCCTTCTCAAACATGAGAGATCCCTTTCTACACGAGCTTGATTTGCCTCCTTCTGCCTACTTTAACATCACAACAAGTTCATCTGCAGAAATGAGCAGTTCTGGGGCATTGGAAGAAGCAACTTGTTTTGGTGGTGGGGTTGTTGCTGGTAGTAGTAGTAGTAGTAGTAATAGTTGTGTTTTGGCACAGAAGATTCTTGAGGATGATGATATGAGAAGGCCATGTAACAGCATATTTTCAAACATGATTCAGATCTCTCCCAATGATAAGTTACCCATCTCGCCAGCGGTGGATGCTTTGTCAAGGGCACTCAAGCCTTCTAGTATGGTAATTTCAGGTGACAACATGATTGATTCAAAGACCTCTATAGATCATTGCTTGGTGGACAACACAGAAGTGCAGATCTCATCTCCAAGGAATCCAGGTCTTAAGAGAAGGTGAGTTACTATTAATTAATTGATTAATTATATGATATGATTTTGCTGACCAATATAAAAATTATAGGAAGACGTAAAAATATTTATAAACAACGTAATTTTACACGTCTAAAAAAAAATATTCTTCTCTTGGTTTTTTAACCCGTGCCATATTGTATGCACAAAAAATCCATGTGATTAAAACATTGGTTAGTATTTACCTAAATAATAAATTAGTAGTTGAATTAAATGGAGAACTGGTTCCAAGAATCGAGTCAAAGTATTAAATTTACATTTGTTGATTAATTTTAAGTTGGAGTCATAAATTTTCCAAATGGAATTAATCAGAGTCATTTCTGGGAACTTAAATTTTTGTGAATTCATGTTGAGGTAGGGATAAAGTAGGGTTTGGCATGAGTGAGGTAAGGTAATTCCTTTGTCTTACTTTCCAAATATGTTTGGTTGACTGCATCTGGTCATAAAAACTTAGAGGATTATAATCAGTTTCATGTTGGAAACAGTTCATTGTGATTAAGACTAAACATGGTGCATCGGAGGCTTTATAGGGTTAATCCACCTGAAAAGAAGAGCTAGCTATATAGGTGTCACCGTAAGAGTCACATACTGAGCTTTCAAGAAAGCTTATCGTGAACTACTTTTCTTCCGAACACACCTGAAATGTCCTGTTCCTTTGATCATCAGATAGAAACTATATCCCTTTTACTTGGCCACAAAATTTCTACTATTTCAGTGGAATTAACAACTAATTAACCAGAAAGTTTAATTGGAGTTATTAAACATTCTCTATAATCATATATGCATTTGCACTTTGTTTTGGTACGTACACATATATAATTGACAAATTATGTTTGTATAACTCCTTTTTACTGTTGTTTCTATAATTAAATAAAAGATAAGAAGAGAAGAAAATAAGTATTAGTATATAATAAATAATATGATCAAATGAAATGTGTTGTTTAGTTAAAGTTTTAAGAGGAACAATGTAAGTGATGATAATGTTGTGTATTGCAGAAAGAGCCAGGCAAAGAAGTCGATTTGTGTTCCTGCACCAACTGCACCAAATAGCAGACGAAGTGGCGAGGTAGTTCCTTCTGATCTGTGGGCTTGGAGAAAATATGGTCAGAAACCCATTAAAGATTCTCCATATCCAAGGTATGTAATTAAGTTGGTATAATGTGATCTTTCTCGGAAAGAGATAAGGTATTTTAACGAAGATTTTGCCTAACTTCTTTCAAACAAAAGAAAGCACGTAAAGTGACAAAATTTAAGTACTGAATTTTAGGTTTTGCATTTTTTTGATTAAAATTATAATTTTATTTTGACAATTTGTGCAATAAAGACTCACATTGTAAAGCTTTAATTTTAATTAATGAATAACACTAAAAACACTTAAAGTACCATATTCTCCTATATAAAATGAGAAAAATAATGTCCTTACATCTAGATTATTAAACTATTTGCTAGCCCCACTTAATTTAAATGAAGGATATATATATATATATATATATATATATATATATATATATATATATATATATATATATATATATATATATATATAATCTTATTCTTTTCACTGCACACATACATTAAGGTAAGTATATATATAAAAGTAAAAGTTTTAAGTATAATATAATTGTAAAAGAGTTTAATTTTCATACGTTATTAGTGTAATTTTTTTTACAATATTAACTAATTAAAAATCACTTTAATTATAAACGTCAATATTTTTTTTTATTAAAACTAACCATCTTTCCATACATAACAAACTATAATTTGAATGACCGCATAAAAATGTCAGGGACAACTTCCTTGTACTTTATTTATCAATAATGTTTTTGTTTATAAAAACTTTAGAAAAATCACTTGATAAAACCATGGGCAACTTGCAATCTTGAAGTAAGATCTAATTAAATCACCTGTTTCTTCTGAGGATTCCTTTCCTATAACCTTCCAAAAGAAAAATGACCACCTCAACAGATGAAATTAACATTATTTTTCAATCATGTATCATGCATATTTTTATTGGATGACAAAGGAAGGGAGCAAGAAAACGAGCACATGTGGTATGATATCCCTTGTAGTGTTTTTTCCATTATTTGTCACCCAGTGCTTTGGTCACTCACAGTTAGAGGTCCAAAAAACAACTAGGTAAAGTTATCCCATTATTCCAAAAGTTTTCTATGGCAAATTATTATATTGGAAGAAATTTACTGTACCCACGTCAAGCAATTTGTATTTATGGTACGCAACATTATGTCATTGGTGCAGGTGATGGAATTCTTGGTCCTTCACAATACCAGTATCATTAATGGATTCTTATTAATTATGTTTGTCTCTCTCTTTGTTACCACATGTAGGGGTTACTATAGATGCAGCAGCTCAAAGGGTTGTCCAGCAAGGAAACAAGTTGAAAGGAGCAGAACAGACCCAAACATGTTGGTCATTACTTACACGTCAGAGCACAACCATCCATGGCCAACACACAGAAATGCTCTCGCTGGTTCATCTCGATCCCAACCATCGAAAAACAACAACATTGCTGCTTCAAAGAATGAGGAAGAAGAGGAGGAGGAGAGCAACAGTGGCAGCAATAATGTAAATAACAGTGCATTTGTGAGGGAAGAAGAGAAGCAGCTTGAGATGGATGATGGAGAATTCAGTGATATTGGAATCCCTTATTGCAAGCCAATATCTAAGATGAAGAACAGCCAACAACTTGATCAGGGTTTGTTAGCAGAATTGGGAGAAATAGAATTTGCTGACTCAGTAAACCTATTGTCTCCACCACAAGGTTTTGATAATCAGAAAAGGGAATCCAACACTTTAGATTCATTCCATTTCTTTGACTGGAGAGGTGACAACAGCACCAAGTACCACCTTGTTTGAAGCATCTAAGAGAAGGTCGTATATTCACAAAAGCCTTTTAATAGGTGCAGGTCATCATCTGATTTCAAATGTGTCATGTGGGGGAGATTTGAGGAGATCATAAAAACGCCTTTCTTGTTTCTGTTTTCTTTTCTTTTTCTCTTTACCTGTCATTTCGCATAACAGTAAGGGGGGTAAATTAGTGGAAGAAAATGAGGATTCTATATGTGGGAGTGCTGCTTGATTGGAAGCACACACAACGAGTCCCACGTTCCTTTTGGAGTATTGGTGGATGGGACAGAAAAGCCGAGGAACAGAAGATTTTAAACAGTTAAAAACAATTTTCTGAGACTTTATTGATTCAAAAGCTCACTGGGTAGATTAATGATTAAAGGATGAGAGGCTAGTCCTTTCATGTTTTCAAGTGGGAAAAATTATTTTAGATCTCCCCCTTGGTCATGTGGGTTATTCCAGAAAATGACGAGAAATTAAAATAGGTTCGGAGATTTGAGATTAATTACCTCCCGGATGAAATTGATGTAGATCATGAAGAACAGTATGGTAAAAGTAGAGTGATGATATATATATGGACCCTAGGTCTCCATATAGATCACGTTTTAATAAATACAGAACATAAAACTTAACTCTAAATTTGACATGCAAGCTCTGATTCCTTAGTTTTCTGCTTCTCTTACTATCCAGTATCCAAAGACTTGCATTAATATTATTTTTTTTTTCTTTTCTTTTAAATGATTACTTGAAATGTTACTGTTTAATAGTTTTAAAGTTTAATGCTATTGTTTTTCACAAAGATGATTCTATTGTGTCTTTTCTGTTTGTACTAGTGCAGAATAAAAAAAAAATTGTTTGTACTAGTAGTATCTGGTAGCATAAAAAATCCAGCAAATCGAGGTTGGCTTTTAACCATTTTGCATGTGCAGGCTAGTCAACTTGTCCATATGTAGCTTTACATTTATAGTTCCTGTATCATTCGTATATGATATTGTCATATTGATATATTATATAAATAGTAATAATACATAAATGTTTATTTATTTAAATATTTTATTAATATCTTTTATTTCTTTTAATATCTATATATATATTTTTCTTTTTATGTATCTTATAGCATAATGGGTATTCATAAAATATTTTTCTTATATAAAACCATAACTTGCGTTCGGCAACTTCCCAAAGAAAGGAAAATATTAAGAGGTAAATATTTTGTAACAGCTAAGAATCTAAAATGCTTATGAATGAGTTAAAGAGATAAGAAGAAAAAAAAGTAGAGAAAGAAACAAATACAAATGATAAGTAGTACTCTCATATAAAAAAAGAAAGGGGGAGAAAAAAAAGAAAAAAAAAAGGAAAAAGGAAATAAATAAGAAAGTGAGTGTATATATTTATAATTCTTTTACAAAAAGATATCGTAAATAGAAATGTGTATTTTTTTTTCTGAACTCACTATTTTATAAGTTTTGTTGATCACCGAATTCCAAAAATGTTTTGAAAAGCCTATAGCTTTGTTTTCTTTAATTTGGTAAGATGTGCTCTTTTAACTTTTTGGACTAAATAATTTTGTGAATAATATTAATGCTATTTTCACGTGGAAACACTGTATTCAAACAGTTACTCCCAACCATCTTTTGGCAAATAAAAATGTGGTAAGACCAAATATCCCCACCACCACCCTTTGAAAATCCAGCCATAGGTTAACTCTTGATCCTGAATGGACAAGGGTCCAGGAGGCCCAACATGTTTGGACTGAAGTCCAAAGCTTACCTGCCTTAGATAACATCCATGCTCATCACTCCATATCAGGCTACCACTGGCCCTTGAGCAAGGATGAACTGATATAATCAACCCATTTAGTTACTAAAACCTTAATTATATTTTTAATCCTTCTATAGTGTTTAATGTGAAATTTTAATCACTAATTTTTTTGTTCAAGTTTAGTTATTTAATATTTTTTTCTTATTGCAATTATGTCCTGCCAAATTATATTTATCTAAAGTTCTCAAATTTTATGAGCGGGCTTCAGCCTTCTCCTCCCCTTTAGACTATCATTCTTCCGGATAGTTTAGGGTGAACTTAATTTGTTTGTTTTTCTTTCCATCGAATAAAAAAAAAATCTCTATGAAGCGAATCGCTTAAACTATTGGCCACGTAAATTATAATTATCCTGTAATTTAATTTTATTTAGTCATATATTAACATTATACACATTGAATGAGTGTGGAATAAAATAATTTTTGACTTTTTTCCATGTATACACAGATGGACATATGGAGTGAAATGATTAGAGGATAAAATTTGATTAATTAATTAGGTGTCACACCAAGAATGCTTATGCCGTTATTCTTCAATTAAGATTTAATGAAACTTCAATTATAATTAAATAAAAAAGAATACTAAAAAATACTTAAGTATATTGTACGTAATTAAGTTTTGTATAATATGATAAAGGTTTAATTACCTATTTATTTTTTATAATTTTTAAATTTATCTCTTCTAATTTCTATAGTTAATTAGTAAATTTTTTTAGTTTCTCAAATTTAATAAGTAAATTTTTTAGATTTACTTATTAAACTTCAGACACTAAAAAACTATAGGAGTAAAAGAGATGAATAATTAAACATATTATAAACTACATCATTGTAAACCAATGAGCTGTGTGATGATTTGTGAAACCACGAAATGGTCAGTATCCGCAGTAACATATGCCAATGAGCTTCTTTCCGTCAAAAGACATTGTATTACACTACATTATGATTAATTAATCATTTCATTGTAACATTCTGTTCAACGAAGTCTAGGATAGACATGCATATGCATGATCCGATGCAGAAATATATTAATTAAATTCATATTAATTTACGTATATTTTTTTAATTGGAACCTATATCCAATAATACCACAATCGGTAATTAAGTTTTGTCCATTGGAAACTATACCCAATATAAGACCATAGCCCATAAGTTTTGTCCATTGGAATTACTATATAAATAAGACCATAGCCCATTGGAGGGGAGGGCAAATACATGCACAACTTTTATGACCACTTACGTACGTAGCGCGAGTTAACTAGAATTAGGAGACACGCTGTGATGCCATTACATACATATATATACATGCATGAAATCCACGTCCATTTTCCACACTCATTCAAAATCCCTGCAAATTAACGAAAGATGTCACGCTTAAGCATTCTGATTCTCCTACTCATAGTCCTATCCTTCAGTTCCGCACTTTCAGAACTATGCAACCCACGAGACAAACAAGTCCTTCTTAAAATCAAGAAAGAGCTTGGCAACCCAACCACTCTTTCTTCATGGCTCCCAACCACTGACTGTTGCAACAATTGGGTAGGTGTCTCATGTGACACCGTCACCCAAACATACCGCGTCCACAACCTCGACCTCTCCGACCTTAACCTCCCCAAACCCTACTCTATTCCTTTCTCCATAGGTAACATTCCCTACCTGGAGTTTCTTTCCATCACCGGAACCCCCAACATCATTGGCACAATACCCCCGACAATCACCAAACTCACCAAGCTTCGTAATCTCTATATCAAATACACCAATGTCTCTGGCCAGATACCTCGTTTCTTGTCCCAAATCAAAACCCTAGAATTCCTCGACCTCTCCTACAACAAACTCTCTGGCAACCTCCCTGCCTGGCTCCCTTCTCTCCCCAACCTCGTAGGAATCTCCTTCGACGGCAACCGCATCTCCGGCGCCATACCGGACTCCTTCGGCTACTTCCCGAAGTCGTTCGTGATGTTGTCGCTCTCCCGCAACCGCCTCACCGGGAAGATTCCGGCGACGTTGGCGAAGCTGGACGTGAAGTTTGTGTACTTGTCTAAGAACATGCTGGAGGGTGACGCGTCATTGTTGTTCGGGTCGGAGAAACACACGCGGCACATGTATCTGGGAAACAATTCGTTTGCTTTTGATTTGGGAAAACTAGGGTTGTCGAAGACCTTGGAGGGCTTGGATCTTAGCCATAATCGTTTATATGGGACGCTACCTAAGGGACTTACGTCGCTTAAGGATCTGTATTATTTGGATGTGAGCTACAATAATCTATGTGGAAAGATTCCACGGGGTGGTAAATTGCAAGAATTTGATGCATCTACCTATGCTCATAACAAGTGCTTGTGTGGCTCTCCTCTTCCAAGCTGCAAACGGTTCTAGAGCTCAATGGAGCATATATAAGAACATAGTTCACTTGTGCTTACGAGAAAATTAAGGGTATAAGAATAAGATAAATTCTCTTAATAAATAAAGAGAAATTCTTTAATGTTCTTAACTATAATGTTAAGCTACTTTGCTAAGAATTTTTTTTAGTACTATCTATGCTAAGAATTCAACGCGTCACATGATTGTATGTGACACTGTAATTGTATTACATTTTTCGTTTATCAGTATATTTTAAACATTGTGTATGTTTTCTGTCAATTTTTAATGCACTACTAGCTTCTTCTTTTTTTCAATTAATCACCTATGAACCTTAGCTGCAGGCAGGCAGAACTTTTCTTAAATTAACAAAAAAGAAAAATTCTACACCACGGATAAGTGAGAAGAAAAGTTCGGTAAATATATTACTGAAGAATAAATGGTTGAGATCAATAATTAATTTATTTTACATCTTATAAACAAGAAAAATTATAATGCCTCAATAGTTGTCGGCTTAAATGGCATTGACAAGTCATTTTATATTGTTGCAACCACTAGAGACTTATGAGTATGATTATTAAATTCTCTCGTTACGAGTCTATTTATTCTCTGTAAGTTGACTCTTGAATAAATTCTTTCTTTAGTAAATTATGCATAGATTCTATAAACTTTAAGTAATTAAATTCAGTAAATTCTCGAATTTACCCCACCCCAACCCCTCCTGGTCCCCCCTCACCCCCTGGTCCCCCCTCACCCCACTCCCTCCTTCTCCCCCAAACTCTCTTCTGTCTCAAGCTTGTTCCCCCCCTCCCAACACTCCATTTTTGTTTCCATTCTCCCCCAAACTTGCTGGTATGTTATTTTTTTAATTGTTTTAAATTTATTTATTTTTTATAAATTGTTATATTTTATTTTTTGTATGTTTTTTTTTAAGGTGGTCATCTTGTGTACAAGAAAATTGTATTAACTCACAACATAACAAGTTTATTTTTTTTATCTTTATATATTTTTGCTGTTAGTTTAATTTGTTTATTATTTTAGTTATTTTTTATTAATTATATAACAAATTGTTTATTTGTGTTACGGTTGTTTAATTTTTAAAATATAAATTTAATTAAGATTCATAATAAATATTACTGTAATAATGTTATTAGGCGTATTTAAAAAAGAAAGGCATATTATTATTATATATATAAAAAAAAATATATATATAATATATTATATATATATATATATATATATATATATATATATATATATTTTTTTTTATATTATTTTCTGAAATTTGTGAAATTGAGGAAAAAATATATATATTTTCTGAAAGTTGAGAAAAAAAATCCTTAATGTGAAGAAATTATTTTTATTATATATATATATATATATTGAAATTTTGAAATGACAAAAAATATATATATTTTTCTGAAAATGAAGAAAAAAAATTCTGAATGTGTAAAAATTATTTTTATTATATATATATATATATATATATATATATATATATATATATATATATATATATTGAAATTGTTGAAATTGACAAAAAATATATATATATTTCTGAAAATGAAGAAAAAAAATTTCTCAATGTGTAGAAATTATTTTTTTGAAATTGTTGAAATGGAGAAAAAAATATATATATATTTTCTGAAAATTAAGTAAAAAATTCCTCACTCAATGTGAAGAAAATTTAAATTACGTGTTTGTTTATAAAATTTAAATTACGTGCTCGTTTTTAAAATTTAAATTACGTGCTCGTTTCTAAAATTTAAATTACGCGTACGTACTTAACTTTATTTATTATTTATGATATGTGTGACTATTAATTTTTTTTCTTTTTATATAGGAGTTTTAATATGGCTAGTTCATCATCTTCTCATCATTATGACGTAGCATCTGGACCATTAGAGGATGATTTATTGTGGATGCAAAAAAATCATGTATCCCAACATATTTGGAATGGTGCTAATGATAGGACATTAAAAATTCGACGAGCCACACCACTGTACAATCATAGAGAAGCACCGCCCGAAGAAATTATTCCTCTATTACAAATTTCGGGTTTGTACCCGATAATGAAATTGGCGCAGCTGAAAGTGAATGGAGCATTGGTGAATGCTTTTATTGAAAGGTGGAGGCCAGAAACGCATACATTTCATTTGAAGTGTGGAGAGGCAACTATTACACTTCAAGATGTTTTTGTGCTACTTGGTATTCCTGTGGATGGAAGACCATTAAATTGAGTTGGTTGTCTTCTCATTTTGCAAATATTCATGATTTTACAGGCAACCAAGAAGGCCTTAAAAGATTTGCTCGTGCTTGGATCTTACGATTCATAGGTGGGGTAATGTTTGTTGACAAAAGCAGCAAACGGGTGCATTTGAAATATTTGCAGTTTCTGAGAGACCTTAGAGAGTGCAGTAGTTATGCATGGGGAGCTGCTGTTTTGGGTAACCTTTATAGAGAGATGTGCATCGCAACAGACTATAATGCTAAATCAATAAGCGGTTTCACTCTCTTGATTCAATTATGGGCATGGGAACGATGCCCAACATTAGCCCCTCAGTTATTCCTCCACAACAACAAAACGCGCCACTTGGTTACAGGTATACTTTCCTTTACTATTTTGAATTCATTATTAATAAACATGATTGGTTGATGTTAATCATTATTCTATGTAACATTTTATTTTGTTATTTAATTTTTTGTGAAGATGGTTGGGAGGTGAATTGCATCACATAGGAAATGACAATTTAATTGAGTTTCGTCGTAAATTAGATGTCATGAAACGCGATGAGGTAACAATTTTGATGTTTGTTTATTAAATGATGTTGTATTTCTTAATTAATTTATTAAATTTAACTTTTATATGCAGTTTGTATGGGTCCCTTATGCTGGACATGTGGAAATGAATTTGAGTTAAGTTTGTTTTTTTGGGTCTGTATTATGGACATGTATCATACCACTTATTTGTTTTCAAAAAGTGGAATGGCACCAGCCAGATAGAGTCATGAGACAATTTGGAATGCAGCAACCTATTCCGGGACCAGTAATGCAACCCAACAACATACATGACTTGACATTAAAGGGAAAGGAAGGAAAAAATTGGATGCGACTAATGCAACCCGCGCTTAATGAATGGAATAGTCGCTATGAAAGGAGAGTAGAGCAGACGCCGCCACAAACAGGGACCCTCGGTCTGAACTCTGAATATATGAGGTGGTACAGGCGTAAAACAAAAGTTTATGTGGACCCAAAACATGCAAGAAGAGGACTATTGGTATACATTGTCTATTATAATTTAGAAAAGAATATTGCGCTTATTTAAGATTATTTTAATAACTATTCATTTATTTTCTATGCAGGGTGAAATCGCCGAAACACTACATTTTATGGTGTCGCCTGTTGGGAGAAGGGTTTCTACTTTTGACGATTTACTGCCATGTATCGAGAAGATCACTCTTTTGTTGAGGAAGAGGATAGGATACTTGAGGCACATGAAGATGCTCCCCCTTCTCAGCCACAATTTGAACATCAACAGTTTAATATACTACGGCAAAGTGTGGAGACTCGAGGCTTAGCGCGACGTCGGGAAACTGTTGATGCAGCAACATATAGTTTGCCTCCGATGCCAGAACGACAACATGGAATGTATTACACACCGTCGACATTCACCCAAAAACCGTCTCAGATGCCGCCGATGTATTCATACCCACATGATTTTCAACCAGGGTATAGTTTTGCAGGCATATTTGGGTCCTCTCCTTCTTCAACGGAAACTCCTTCATTTACCCAAAGTGGTCAAGTATCGACCCCAAATGCCCCACTTGCTGGTCCGTGGAATGTACCTGGAGATATACCCGACATGGACGACTTATTAGGGGTCGATTTACGTCATGATTTCTCTGCCGAGGCTGACCAAGTGGATGAAAGGGCGAATCCTAGAAGAAGAAATCCTGATAGGGCAGCTAGAAATTGGGACCGGCCATGTGGAACTTCGTCGCGACATCACAGACATAGTGATGATTGATTAATAATGAGTTTACATTTTTTCCGCATGATTTAACATTTTCATGTACTTTGTATTATTTTTTTCCATGTGTTTCATATTGTCATGTACTTTGTATGATTTTTTTCATGTTAATTTAATATTATTATCACTTCAACGTTTCAATTTATTGTGCAATGCTTTTAAAATAAATAAAAATAAATAACCATAATGTTAATGACACATAAATCAAAAGTGATCTCTAACGTAATTTAATGGCCAAATCAAAAAAGAATTGACCAAATCAAAAAGCATTTTAAAACATTTTAGGATTTCAAAATGTATTTTAGGTGAAAATGTATTTTATTGAAAATGTACTTATATATACTTCAAAAAGAGAGAATAATAAAATATAAAAAAATAACAAATAATACTAATAATAAAAATGAAAAAAATTTAAATTTTTGATAAACAAATTAAAAAATATACAATTTAGAGTGTATAAAAAATAATCTTATTGAAATTTTGGGGTGGGGAAATATAAAAAAATAACAAATAATACTAATAACAAAATTTAAATTTTTGATAAACAATATAAAAAATATAGAATTTTCGGGTGGGGGGGTGTGGGAAGTGGTTGGGGGGTGTGAGAAGAAGAGACTGGGGGGTGTGGGAAGGGGCTGGGGGGTGTGAGAAGAAGAGGCTGGGGGGTGTGGGAAGGGGCTGGGCTAGCCGTAGCGCCTGACCCCTAGGCGCTACCAAAGGCGCCTGACCCCTGGGCGCTATCAAAGGCGCCTGCGTCAGGGGCGTTACCTCCCTGTGCCACGTGTCACGTGCACAGTGGAGGCGTCGGGGTGGGGGGCGCTTTGCAATAAAGAAAGAGACCCCCCCCCTCCCGGAAATAATTGCAAAAGGGCCCATTTTTGGTAAATAATTTCTAAAAAGGACCCCTTTTGGTGTTTTTGCCAAGAATGTAAAGGTTTAAACTGTGACCGGCTAGATTTATTAATCTTAATAATAAGTTTATGGTACGTATAGAAAAAAAAAGAATTTTACTTAAATATTTTTTTTTCTTAAAAAGTGTTTTATTTCAATCTTTATTTTATTGGTATATTCAATATTATTTATACATGATTTATAATATTTAGTAATGAGAAAATTAAGAAATATAAATAAAATCTTAATGAGATTTACAAATATGTTATTAATATAAATAACTTTATAGAAATTTTAGTCCAGAAGTTTATTATCAGTCACCACTCCTTTTGATCAATTCAGAAAAGGTAATCCAAAACGAAGGTTTTTAATTCTGAATTATCTTTTTCAGAATGAAAAAGTATGCTTACTAATTTTTTTTTAAAAAAAATAAATAATTATTTTCTGAAACTTAGTACGTAATCTATAAAATTTACTTATATATATTGGATTTTACAGTAATGCATTAATAGTGTAAATATTTTTTTCATTATAATCTAATTATAAGCTTTAATGAAAGATAAGATTATAAATTTTTATAATAATTACGCTATAAAATGTCATATCTAAAATATTTTCAAACAATTAATAACTTAAAAATTTTATAGTGACAATATATTGATTAAATCCATATTAATTTAAGAACGATTTCTTGAATCGAAACCTATATCCAATAATACCACAACTACAAGCCACATTTTTTGTCCATTGGAATCAAAATCCACCAAGACCATGGCCCATATATAAGTTTCGCCCATTGAAACTATATTCCCACAAGACCAGAGTCCACTGGCGGCCGCATACATGCATGACCTTTTTGACCCGTTCACCACTTACGTATCGCGCATTGACTTGAAGGAGACATGGATGCCAACACACACACACACATATATATATATATATATATATATGCATGGAATTCACGTCCATTTTCACACCCCATTCAAAATCCCTGCAAAGATGTCACACTTAACCATTCTCATTTTCATTCTCTTACTCATAGTCCTATCTTTCACTTCAGCACTATCAGAACTATGCAACCCACGAGACAAACAAGCCCTTCTTCAAATCAAGAGTTTGGCAATCCTACCACTCTTTCTTCCCGGCTCCCATTAGGGGTGGAAATGAGCCGAGCAGTTTGTTGAGGGTCTTCGACTCGATCTATGTAAAGTTCGGCTTGACTTGTTTATTATAAAGATCAAGCTCAAGCTTTTTAAAAAGTCTTTTTAGATAAAAAGGCCAAGCTCAAACCATAAAAAAAGCTTGTTAAGCTTGACAAACCGGCTTGTTTAACTAATAATAATAATAATAATAATAATAACTTTATTTTATCAAATCTTATCTTATCCAGATTTTATTCTATCTAGATTTTATTTTATTCAGATTTTATTTCATCACATCTTATCTTATCTTATTCAGATTTTATTTTATTTCGTTTATGAGTTTGGACTTAAAATAGATTTGTAAGTTTTGGGGCTGAGGACCTATATATTATGCTCTTTTTATTTTCTTTTGATATACTTTGTACTTTAACGACCTAAATTCAATATGATTTTGTTTATCAATTATTTTTGGATTTGTACATTACTTATATGAAATTTTATAAGTTTCTGTTTTTAGTTAGTATTTCACTAGATTTTAAAATAATTAATTAATCAAAGACGTCTTTAAGCAGACTTTTAAATAGACTTGTGGGTCAAATCAGGCTTTTATATAAGCCGAGCTGAGCCTTAAAAAAAACTTATGACAAGTAATGAGTCAAGCTCAAGCCTTACGTATTCAACTCAGGCCGAGCTCAAGCCTAGTAAGGCTTGGCTTGGCTTGGCTCATTTTCACCCCTAGCTCCCATCCACTGATTGTTGCAACAACAACTGGGTTGGTGTCTCATGCCCAACAAAACCCTAGCATACCGTGTCAACCACCTCCACCTCAACGACCTTAACCTCACCAAACCCTACCTTATTTCCCCCTTTGTAGGTAACCTTCCCTGCCTCAATTTTCTTTCCATCACAAACACCAACAACCTCGTCAGCTCAGTATCCCTCACACTACGGCATTTCATGCGGTAATACTTCACTCAATATTTTTGTTGGTCAGAATCCTCTACTGATCAGAACCGTCCATAGATAGTTCTTTTCGAGATCTCAAAAATCAACTCTGACTATTTTTAGGATTAATAATTGATTCCACAAACCAACACAAAACTTTTTAGCGTATTTTATCCTCACTTACATGTTTTTCAAAAAAATATTCAATAGGTCACTCATCTCATAATTACTCCAAGTCAAACTTGTTTAACTATGGAGTTCTTAAGTAATGGATTATCAAAAAGTAAATGTATCTTGTTAGTTTAGGTAGTACCAATTAATTTTTTTAAGTCATCTTTAACTACATAATCTCATACATGTACAACCTTCAAATCTCTTTCATTCTGGTGTGATTTGATCGGAGTGTTATACCCAACCATTACCAAACTCACCATGCTTTGTGAACTCCAAATCAGATTCACCAACGTCTTCGGCGAGATACTCCATTTCTTGTCCCAAATCAAAACCCTAGAAACCATTATCTTCCTCTATAACAACTTCTCCGGAAACCTCCCTCTTAGGCTCCCTTTGATCTCCAACCTCTACAGAGTCTCCTTCGATGGCAACCGCATCTCTGCCACCATCTCGAACTCCTTCGGCTCCTTCTCGGAGCCCTTCAAGCTGATAACTCTCTCTAACAACTGCCTCACTAGGGGGATTCTGGAGACACTGGCGAAGCTCGTCTTTGATTTTGTGGACTTGTCTCAGAACATGTTGGTGTGTGATGTGTCGGTGTTGTTCAGGTCGGAGAAACACATCTTTTAGATAAATCTGGCGAACAACTCATTTGCTTTTGATTTCGGGAAAGTAAGAGTGTCAAAAACCTTAGAGATCTTGGATCTTAGTCACAATCATTTATATGGAACGTTGCCTGAAGGTCTTACGTCACTTAAGAATCTGGGCTTTTTGGATGTTAGCTACAATAATCTGTGTGGAAAGACTCCACGGGGTGGTAGGTTGCAAAAAATTGATGTTTCTTCCTATGCTCATAATTAGGGTGGGCAAAAAAATCCAATATCCAAATCTAATCTGGTCCAATCCATTTTAATTATTTTTAATGGTTCAGGTCTTTTACCACATTCATAATTTAAATCTATTTATAAATCTAGAACCCACTTTCTTTTCATATGATTTTTAAGTGGAAAATCCAAAGTCCATTTTTTGGACATCTTCTACACTCCAAATACAGTATCGTTTTCCAGCAACCATCTTCACATCTTCAGAATCACGTTCAGATTCGTTTCTTCAAACCACTGCTTCATCTCCACCAACAAATCACTAGAAATCACACCTCTTTTCTCCGCCGATGCTCTTTGTAGTTCTCTCAACGAGCTCTCATCTCAATCGGCAAAATCGTCATTCCTTCTATCTTCTATCATTCACATGTGTTTTGCAATTTCTTGGAATGAGTTGTTTGCATCGGCCCCTTTTTTTCTATATGCTTTTGCTTTGCTTCTCCAAGCCTATTTAATGAAATTCCTTAATGGGGTTTCTGATTTGGGAATTAATTTCTCGTGTTGTGTGTGTTTTTGGATTCTCAAACCTTACCATTACTATTATATGGATAATAATAATATTTATTCTTACTCTCCTATCATCAAAATCCTCCTTTCTGCAATTATTCTTTTATAATACTATTATTATCATAGTGTTCCCCCTTTTAATACTAATCATTTCTCTTCTGATGCTCCTTTCTTAAAGGCATTGAGTGAGGACTCTTTTCTTAGACTAGTGTTCTTTCATACAAGTTTTGGTGGCCTATAGCTAGCCCTTAATTGAAAGCCTGTTTGTTATAGTATAATTCCTATTTACAGTATATAATATTATGTGTGTTGATTGCAAGCAGGGAAAGGTGAGGTTCAGTTCATAGTTGAAGTTGGCGTAGTTGGAGAAAAGGCAGTAAAACACAAGGTTTTCTTTTCTACTAATTTTTCTCACCCTTCTTTCATATATTCATTTCAAACTAGTCATATAATAGTAGTATTTTTAAGTAAGAAGTTAAAACAATACATTTCCTTTATAAATTTTGGCACTGAATATACCACCCACCTGCATCATGTGTCCATATTCCACTCAAAGTCCACAACCCTGTAACTTCACTTTTGGTTTTATCTATGACTCTCCTTAATGGATTCTTTTCCTTTTTTTCTTGTTTGTGTGCATGAGTGATCGGGTAGTACTAGTAGTTTAGGGATACTATGCATGTAAATATAAAGAAAAAAACATGGTGTAACATGTAAAAAAATATATGTGAACGTATGCAGCTGGGGAATAGGAGAAGTACTTGTATATATTTTTGGGATTAATAGTTTGGGGAGTTAGCAAAGAGGATAAGTGATGATGGGAGCAACAGTATAATCTCTATGGTTTTACCACAATATGAATTACTTTAGTGAAAATATAAGCCTCTAGATGTCACCAATTATATATATATATATATATATATATATAAACAGATTCAATATAATTACAATTTAAGCAAATTATCTGTCAGTTCAGCCTCATCGACAAGGTCAATAGGAAATTCAAGTAGGCAATCGCCCACCACCAAAGTAAAAGATATTCATATGCAAGTGCGTAACTATTTAGCATTTTAGGATGGCAAAAAATCAATAATTATGTCCTTATTGGGCAACCCTCGTGAAGGACTAAAAGTTTAATTGCATTGTGTTGGTAATGGGACTAAAAGCTAGTAAAAATAAATAAAATAGGAAAGGTGCAGTTAGAAAAACGTAATATCAGATTAGTTAATGGATCTTTCACCTGCTATCCTATTTATTTCCGTTAATGAATCTTGTGCAATTCTTTAGATTGATCATGTTGCCTTTATGAAAATAAAGAATAATATAATTCCAGTTGTTTGGAACATTACTTTTAGGAAACTGAAGAATCTTAAAATTGGGATTTTGCTAATACTTGCATGAATATACTTGTCTTACGAGAAAGGGTAAAAGAATAAGATAAATATACTTGTCTTCTCATAAGTCTTAATGTTAAGCTACTTGGCTATGAATTTAACGCGTCACGTAATTGTATATGTGGCACTATGTAATTGTATCTCACTTTTATTTTATCATCAGTATATCTTATAAGTTGTAGACGTTTTCTTTCAATTTTTAATGCACTATTAGCTTCTTTTGCATCGCACAAAGTCAAAAATAAAAAGATTATAATAAAATGTTTTTTTATTAAATTAGAGTAAATAACAAGAATTATTTTAACCCATTTACCTAGTTTACAGACTTTTTTAAATATCAAAATAGGTTATTTTGCAAATTTAATTATCAGAGTGGGTGTTTTATAAAACAATTATCTATTATAAGTGATTTTTATCATGTAAGATTCACGAAGTGACATCTAAATTTTAATTGTCCTTTATCAAGATGTACTACTTTGGCAATCATCTCTATGAAATATTTAGTGTTAGATTATTTAACGATTAGATTTCATGTCATATTTTTACTCAATTTAACAATGCAACAGCGAAAAAACATTTTAGAATATGTTTCATGCTATAAGATAAACAAAAAACAAAACATGTTACTTAGGATGACAAGCTTAGCATCCTACGTAACAAAAATCACTTATAACAAATAAATAATTTTATAAAACATTCAATTTAATAATTAGTTTTGAGAACTAATCCATTTTGGTAAAAAATCGAGTTTACATTAATGAGAAAACCAACAAGCATGCCACACCTCCGGCTAAAGACACAATACCAACTTATCCTAATACACGATATAAAAGGACTAACAATCACCTTCGCATAGAATCATTATATTAATTTTCATTAAGATTATCTAGGCGTATACGAATTAATAGATTCAATTCGTTTCTAGAAATAGCACCTTACACACAACCCAAGAGACCAAAGAATGAAATGCCAAAGAAGAACTCCCATTTGCTTAGCTTTATTACATTGAAAAACACCGCCATGCAAAAAATTTGGATCTAACAAATTGAAAGGGAGAATATAATCAAATTGGGATATTGGAAAATACTGTTGTAATCACCCTCCATTTAAATATGTAAAATAATAGCATATAACATATTTTTAACACCATCTGATAGGAATATATGATTGGCATAATTAAGTTTAGAAGCATCTGCGGTTAAACCCAAACCTAATCTTCAACCATCACCTACATGGCGGATGCCAAGCACCAGTCTTTTCTAATTCCCTGATCTTGCTTTGTTCGTCATGCTACTTGGCATTGATATTTAAGTCAAATTTGGCTGAGCCAATGCAAGACTAATGGTGTAAGACTTGAATGTTTTGTTTATATGTGAAGGGAAGATGAAAAAACAAAATAAAAGTGTTTTTTCATTATTTAAAAGAAAAAAATAAGAAAAGTTATTTTTCTTATTTTAGTTGAAATTATAAAAAATATAAATATATAATAAATTATAATTTTATCTTTCTTCAACTATACATAATATATATATATATATATATATATATATAACTTTATTTATATACATTTTCTTACTGTTTATTTCTCTTTAAATAATCAAGTGAAGTAAAGAGGTAATTAAAAAAATATCTAATGACCGTTTTGATCATGAGTACTGATTTAAAATAGTTATAATTAAATAGCAGCTAAAATAATTATTTCTATTCATTTTTTTTCCATAGTTTTCACTTTCTTTCATAGCTAAATCAGCTAAACCAAAGATAGTGTGAGTGTATTTTTTGCATCGTTTTGTTAATGAATTAAGAATTTGAGCACCGTCGATGCGTAGATTATGTAAACCATGGGACTAAGTTTTGTCCATTGGATTGGAACTAATATCCATGAGACTGTAACCCATAAGTTTTGTCCATTGGAACCTAATTAAGAGAATAACCCATAAGTTTTGTTAGATTGGAATCAATATCCATGAGACTACAACCCATAAGTTTTGTCTGATTGGAACTGTCATCCATGAGACTGCAACCCATAAGTTTTGTCCATTGGAACCTAATTAAGAGAATAGTCCATAAGTTTTGTTGGATTGAATTGGAATCAATATCCATGAGACCACAGCCCATAGGAGGGGGAATACACGCATAACTTTTATGACCATTTACGTAGAGCGATTTATGGTGTGCCATGATGCCAATACATATATATACATTGAATCCACGTCCCATTTTTCACACCCATTCAAAATCCCTTCAAAGATGTCACACTTAAGCATTCTCTTTCTCTTGCTCGTAGCCCTATCCTTCACTCCCGCACTGTCAGAACTATGCAACCCACTAGATAAACAAGCCCTCCTTCAAATCAAGAGAGAGCTTGGCAACCCAACCAATCTCTCCTCATGGAACCCAAAGACAGACTGCTGCAACAACAACTGGGTAGGTGTCTCATGCGACACCGTCACCCCAACATACCGCGTCGACAACCTCGACCTCTCCGAAATTTACCTCACCAAACCCTACCCTATTCCCCCCTCCATAGGCAACCTTCCCTACCTCAAATTTCTTTTCATCACCAACTCCCCCAACATCGTTGGCACAATACCCACCACCATCACCAAACTCACCAAGCTTCGTGAACTCTATATCAGATACACTAGTGTCTCCGGCCAGATACCCCATTTCTTGTCCCAAATGAAAACCCTCCAATTCCTCGAATTCTCCAACTGCAAACTCTCCGGCAACCTCCCTACCTGGCTTCCTTCTCTCCCTGACCTCTACGGAGTCGCCTTCGACAACAATCGCATCTCCGGCGCCATCCCGGACTCGTTTGGCTTCGTCTCGAAGCGGTTCGGGTACATGACACTCTCCGGAAACCGCCTCTCCGGGAAGATTCCGTCGTCGCTGGGGAAGCTGGACCTGAAGACTGTGGATTTGTCTCGTAACAAGCTTGAGGGTGATGCGTCTGTGTTGTTTGGGTCGGAGAAACGCACGGAGATGATATATCTGGCACACAACTTGTTTGCTTTTGATTTTGGAAAAGTAAGGGTGCCAAAGGTCTTGGACTCGTTGGATGTTGGGCACAATCGTTTATATGGGACACTACCTAAGGGACTTACGTCGCTTAAGAATCTGTACCGGTTCGATGTGAGCTACAATAAACTTTGTGGTGAGATTCCACGGGGTGGTAAGTTGCAAGAAATTGATGAGTCTTTCTATGCTAATAACAAGTGCTTGTGTGGCTCTCCTCTTCCAAGCTGCAAACGATTCTAGAGTTCCACGGAACATAGTTCATTTACGCTTACCGGAAAAGGGTATAAGAATAAGAGAAATCTTCTGTGTTCCCATAATGTTGAGCGAATTTGCTAAGAATTTAACACGTAAGTCACGTAATTGTATATGTGACAGTGTAATTGTATCCCATTTTTAATTTGTTATCAATATATGTTAAATATTGGATAGTTTTCTTTCCAATTTAGTTTTAATGCACTATAAGCTATTTAGCTTCATTGCATCGTACATAGTAAAAAAAAAAATATAAAATGTTTTTTTATAATTTATTTTTAAGAGATTGTTAGCTAGATATAGTAAGATTTGAACAGGATTATTTTTTGGTAAACAAAATATATTAAATAGAGTACAAGAGTTGTTTTCACCCATTTACATTTAAGAGGAGTTCACATCAATGACAAAACCAACACCAACAAGCATGTCACACCTCCCGTACGTACTTTAAATAATGAAAATAATCAAAATGTTACCCTAATATTATTTTTTTAAAAAGTGAACTTTTTATTGTAGTTTTAGTCAAGTGTTCTAATTCAATTGCTTATAGAGAACCATATTTAATTGTAATTTTTTTTTATAGATGTCACGGGTATCTTGTATACAAAGCAATTTTAATTGAGTTTGGATAAAATTATCATGAACAAAAAATTATGTCATCCAAGAATTTAATGTAATTGTAGTTCTAAGACTTAATTTTGAGATCATTTGTAAAGTTTCTAGCTCGAACGTCGAATGATCACTTCTCTGGATTGAGTTTTGAGCTGTATGTTTATAGTATCGAATAGATTTTGTAGGTCTCGTACGTAGTGGGTCAAAGCGGTCGTCAATTTGTTGATCATGTCATTGACATAAGCTTCTACATTTCTCCCCAACATGTCGGCGAGTACATTATCCATAAGTCGTTGATATGTCTCCCTTGCATTCTTTAATCTAAAAAGACATGATCCAGTAACAGTAGTTGGTCGTCTTGGCCTTAAACTCAGTTTTTGCCTCGTTTTAGGAATGAACTCGAATCATGTTGTATCCTAAATAAGCGTCAATGAAGCTCAACAGCTCTCACCTCGAGGCATCGTGGACCAAGCAATCAACATTCGGGATGAGAGTTAGAGTCCTTAGGGCATATGTTTTGTTCAAGTCAATGAAAACAATGCACATTCTCCAGTTGTTGCTCGGCTTCTTGACCATCATAACGTTGGCTAGCCACCAAGGATACTGAATTTCCCTTGTGAGGTTTCCTGGTAGTAGTTTATGGGTTTCCACTATTATTGTCTCTCCTTTTTTCTGCATCGAACGTTTAGACAATTGGCTTGGTCTTTGGGTCAAGCGCGAGCTTATGGCATAAGAATTAGTATCACGGGCATGCGTCTGCAACATTCCAAGCGAACATAGTGATATTTCTCTTCAAGAGATTGACCAGGACCTGCTCGACGTTCGGCGTTAGGTTCACAAGCGCTAATTTTTGCTGTCTTTCCTCCCTTATGATTATGATTATCTCCTTTTCCTCCTCTGCATGCTAGGGCCTTCGTTCACCAAACCCTTCATGGGGTCAAAGGACTAGCAAATTATTACACATTCAACTCAATGCAAGTGTAAATGTATAAAAAAAATTTCTTCTAATTTATCAATATGTTATAGATTGTACTTAACTGTTTTCTTTCAAGTTTTAATGAACTATTGCTTTGCATCGCAAATATTAAAAAAATAATTAAATAAATATAAAACGATTTGTTATAATTAAATTAGAGATTGTTTGTACATAGTAAGATCTAGATAGGATTTTTTTGTGAAGCCAAATATATTAGGCTTATTGTTAGGTCTACACAACCATATATTTCATCTATTCTAAATTTTTAATGTATAACTTAAGTATAAATTATTGATATTTTAATGAGTTATTGATAAGTGAATAGAATTATTATATTAAAGAAATATTGTCCACAACTATAGAGAGTATGTTGCTTCAACCTAGTATCTAATATGCTATATTAAGTGAGAGTCTACTCTTGTCCATAAAATATAACACATTGTCATAAGTAATTTTGTGTCTTCATTCTTAAGGATTGAGTATCACGAAAAAGGAATGTACACATATATTATTTTATTCAAATTTCATTTGTCTTTATTATATTTGAAATCTAACATTTAAATTCAAGAAAATGACAATATAGAAGAGATTAGAAGACCTCCAAGGAATATCCTTTGGAAGATTGCTTTCACAAAGATCAAAAAGCACACGACACTATCTGTACTTCATATAAATCCTCGAAGCTTGACACGTGGATCAATTCTTCTATGTGAGACAACAACCCTTTTAAGATAACGATACACATCCCGCAATGGATATCTCACAAAAGCTTATAAAAGGAAATCTCTTTCAATGAAGTAATTAACGAAAAACGAGAAAAAAAAAAAGAACAATAGTGCAAGAAAAATACTTGAGACGAAACTTTATTTTAAACACTACACATTCTACATTGTTATTGTTCTTTGCTAAACAAAATAGTTTGTATCTATGCTTAATTGTATATTCACTCTCTGAGTATTAAGAATACTTGTTATATTCAATTAAACATTTGTTTATGAAAGTCATAAATGACTTAGTATTAAAAAATATTTGGGTTCTTAGATTCAGAAGGAGTATAAGAAAATACTAAAAGTGGTTTAGGAATATTTATAAAATTAAGAGTGACATTAACTTTTATTTCTTAGTGAAATTCTTTAACAGTAGTTAAGGTTGAACGAACCAATATAATGAAATGTTTTTATTTCTTTTCATATTATTTTATCAAGTGTTCTTATTACTTTTTCTAACATTAACTTTACACAAGTGCTTATTTGAAAAACTATTTTAATAAACTTTTATTTGTCACTAGACGTTTAGTTTATTCTTTATTACTTAGTTTGTTTATTCTTAATGAACGACATGTGTTTGTCTTTGTATTACCCATATATATTATATATGTTATTGCGAAAAAGTTTTTATTTTTCATATACACATTATATCAATTCCTTTTAGTGTATTTCTTACACTTTCACTTATTTTAAGAATAAGCTTAAATGCAGGTTTAGATGTGTTTTTGTTATTGTTCTCCAAGTAGAATTGTATCTCGACAGCATAATAAAGGTTTGCATTAATTTCATTATAAATTACCAAGAGGAAATTGCAATTCAGCTTAAAAAACAACGCTGAAAGCACTTATGAAATTATTTATACCCAACTCATACTCGTGCAATTACAAACTTTTGTCCTGATTCCAGTATTCGCTAATTACTTATTTGCCTATACCTGCACTCAGCTACTGACTACTTTCATTTTACTTAACTTCAAAAGCTTAAAATTCAAAGATAACTAGTACATGACTACATGTTTAATGTAACTAATTTCTAAAGTATTTTTTTATTTTTATTAAATTTGGGGAAAACAATTTAAAAATAAAGAATTATTTTATAAAATCTAATCATTTGTAAAAATTAAAGTTTTCTAATTGGATTTTACTATGATGAAATAAATGTGTAAATATTTTATAAATTATTATCTAATCATAAATTATAATGAACGGTAAGATTATAAATTTTTATATTAAGTACTTTAAATTCATATCTTAAATGAATTCTAATTGATTATTAATATAAAAAATAGTAATACATACAAATTAAACTTGTATTAATTTAAGTATTTTTTTCAATCTTTAATCAAAATAAGAATTTGAGTGCCGTCATTTCATGCGTGGATTATCTACATGCTGAGGGCAAGATTTCTGAATTGATACTTAAAAATCTACAAGACCATAGCCCATATGTTTAGTTCAATTGGAACCTAAATCCATAAGATCACAGTCCATAAGTTTGGTCCATTGGAACCTATATCCATACATAAGACCACAGCACATTGGAGGGAGCACACATGCATGACCTTTTTGACCGCTTACGTAGTGCGAATTAACTCGAAGGAGACATTCGTGATGCCAACACACCCATATATATACGTCCAATTTTCAGAGACAAATCATACTGAATTAATCAAAATCCCTTCAAAGATGTCTCTCTTAAGCATTCTTCTACTCATAGTCATGTCCTTCTCTCTCGCACTCTCAGAACTATGCAACCCACAAGACAAACAAACGCTACTCCAAATCAAGAAAGAGCTTGGCAACCCAACCACTCTTTCCTCATGGCACCCAAAGACCGACTGTTGCAACAACAGCTGGGTAGGTGTCTCATGCGACACCGTCACCCCAACATACCGCGTCGACAACCTCGACCTCTCCGAACTTAACCTCCGCAAACCCTACCCTATTCCCCCCTCCGTAGGTAGCCTTCCCTGCCTCAAATTTCTTTACATCACCAACAACCCCAACATCGTTGGCACAATACCCACCACCATCACCAAACTCACCAAGCTTCGTGAGCTCAACATCAGATACACCAATATCTCCGGCCAGATACCCCATTTCTTGTCCCAAATCAAAGCCCTCGGATTCCTCGACCTCTCCAACAACAAACTCTCCGGCAACCTCCCTTCCTGGCTTCCTTCTCTCCCCGACCTTTACGGAATCTCCTTCGACAACAACTACATCTCCGGCCCCATCCCAGACTTGTTCGCTTCCGTCTCGGAGAGGTTCGGGTTTATCTCACTCTCCGGCAACCGCCTCATCGGGAAGATTCCGGCGTCGCTGGGGAAGCCGGACATGAAGATTGTGGACTTGTCCCGGAACATGCTGGAGGGTGATGCGTCGGTGTTGTTTGGGTCGGAGAAACACACAGAGAGGATATATCTGGCAAACAACTTGTTTGCTTTTGATTTGGGAAAAGTAAGGTTGTCGAAGACCTTGGGGTTGTTGGATGTTGGCCATAATCTTATATATGGGACGCTTCCTAAGGGACTTACGTCGCTTAAGGATCTGTATTATTTGGATGTGAGCTACAATAATCTCTGTGGTGAGATTCCACGGGGTGGTAAATTGCAAGAATTTGATGCGTCTTTGTATGCTAATAACAAGTGCTTGTGTGGCTCCCCTCTTCCTAGCTGCAAACGGTTCTAGAGTTCAACCAAACATAGCTCATTTGCGCTTAATTACCACAAAGAGTATACTACATACGAATAAGAGAAACTCTTGTGTGTTTTCATGGTGTTAAGTTTCTTTGCTGAGAATTTAACGTGCCACGTAATTGTATATGTGACACTATGTAATTGTATTGCATTTTTAATTTCAGTGATGCTATATGGTGCGATGTCGGGTTTGGAGTTGTGAAACGCACGAATTGAAGCTGGCTTGTTATTACTTCATAATAAAAGCTGACATGTCTACGGTGAATAGTTATTTTTTAAAATAATAAATTAAAATGTTAAAATAAACAAGAAAAAGAATATCAAACTTCTGATTTTATCCTGCTAATTGTGGAATTTTTTATTACACTATGGTTTTGAAAATTATTTATTAAGGATTGATGATTTTAGTTTGTGATATTAGTTATAATTATAAGTAAGGTAAAAAAAATGACTTTTAATATTAATTATAATCAAATTAATGTAGAAGTGGCTTTTTTATATGGATAAGAAATTAAAAGTAAAAATCATTCATCTCTTATCAATAGTGTCCAATTTCGTCCGAATCACTTTCGACTTGGATCTAAGGAACAACCGTATCTATGGGACGCTACCTCAGGGACTAGCTACGCTTAAGTTTTTGCACCATTTGAATGTGAGTTTTAATAATCTGTGTGGTGAGATTCTGCAGGGTGGAAACTTGCAAAGATTTGACGTGTCTTCTTATGTTAATAACATGTGCTTGTGTGGCTCTCCTCTTCCAGCCTGCACTTAATAGCTAGCTAGTGAGCTTGCACTTTGGTTTGGGCAATATTCTATGGATGGATAACGTGTTTTCATTCAACGCGTGGTTTTATGTTGCAGTTAATCCATGTGTGTCTTATGTTTTAATAAAGTCAATAATAATGGCTAATCTAATGGGAAGCATACAGTGTTTATTTCTCTATCTGATGCAGCCGAGTTTCTATAAAGCATTCATGGACAGCCAATATACTATTTTACACTTAATAAGAAAAAGAAAAAGAAAACATAAATATTTAAATATTATGATGTGAACATGAAAAAATAAATAAAGAAACATTGTGAATGCTAATTAGGTATTTAAAATTTTTAGATGTATGTGTATTATTACTTTTTGTTATATAACTAAATCTTGAATGATATCTAGGACGAGTTTAAAACTACCTCCACAACAAATTTTAACAAGACACTTGATTAAGTGCAGGTGGGAAGAGGAGAGCCACACCAGTACTTAATCAAATTAAAATCAATATGCCAACTTTTTAAATAATATTTTTGAAATACTATTTCTTTACTTCATAAAATCAACGGCATAATATGCAAAATTAGAGAAAATAATAGTTAAATTAATGCAGGTAGTTAATTAATTAAGTATACAGGATCCTATTCACCCAAAAAAAAAGTATACAAGATCCTTAAAAAAAGTATATACAAGACTTGATTTATTTTAAAAAGTAATCTTTTATTTTTATCAATTTATGGAAAAGGATTTTGAAAAATAAATATTTACTTTCGAAATTTAGCGATTCATAAACATTTAGGTATATTAATTCAAATAGTTTTTGCGTTGCTTTGCTAATTAAAATAAGAGTTTTAGTGGTAGAAAAAAAAAGAATAAATAAAAGTTTTAATGCCGCCACTTTATGCGTACGCAGATTATTTAAACATAAGCGCTGATCTGAGCACGAAAATGTTTTCGTCATATGTGTAGGTCAAAACGCGTTTTATATTTTAAAAATTACTTTTTTCTTAAAAAAAAGCATTAGAACCTGCCTATATCCATACGTTTTGTCCCATTGAAACCTATATCCATAAGATCACAACCCAAGTTGAGAGTGTACAAACTTGACCTATATTCATTGCGCGAATTGACCATAGTAGCTTGATGGCTTCCCAAGGAAATGACGCCACATTGTTGTACCACTTGGTTTTAGATTGTACTTTTCAGATCGATAAATAAAAAATTACCCATTTTTATATATAAAAAGTACATACTTATAATATTTTTTCGATAACAGTTTATATTATGGTATAGTATTAATGTATTATTGTATTATTCTTTTAATACCAAAAATCAAGTTCGGTTTTTAAGGTATAGTGATCAACCTTCATCAAAATAAGAGAAGTACATTGATGAACAATTTAATCGGAGGTTTCTAGGTAGGACCAGGTACGCTAAAAATGAAGAGTTTTTAGAAGGGAGAGAAAAAGAGAGGTAAGAAAAAAATTAAAAATTATTTTACTAGTAGAGATGTTACACGAATAGGATTCATCAATAACTCCCATCAATATGGTAGTAAAACAACTCAAAATTTCGCCTTTAGATAATCTTGGGTAGCTGAGATAACGGAAAATTGCATTTCACATACAAGCCGATTTAATGGCTTATGACTCAAACAAATCAATACCTAATATACAACATGGATCTCCCAATTGGAAGCAAAAAATGGTTTACGAAGAATATTCAAGAGCAATTGAAAACCTGATCACATAATGGTTCTAGGTCTATTAGTTGATGTTTTGGATTTTGCTCGGGGAGCCTTCTTTGGAGGGTCTGTAGTTAGTGCATACATCTTCACAGCAAATAATTCTTCGGGGAATCCTTTCTGATCCTGATTGAACAAAACAACACCTTAGAAAACAGTAGTGAAACTAAAAAAGGAATGGTGAAAGGCAAGTAGAAAAATAGAAGACTCGAAATAATATGAGGGATATATATCACATAGCGTGAAGGACATCAAAGGAATCCTATGGTAAAAAGTTGAAAAGTTCATAAACGAAAGACATCAGCACGTGGAAATATATCTTTTACTAGCAGAATAATAACGTGAAGCACAGATAATAAAATGTAACATTTCAGGAAACATTAGATACGATTTTTCATCAATCACCATATTTGAAGTCATGTCCGTATCCTCCTTGTCATAGGAAAGTAAGAGACCATGTTGAAAATTTCAAAAGGCTGTTCAAAATATCTCCATTAATGTGAAGAAATATCATAAAGAATCCAAGTAAAAGCATGTGCAATTTACCTTTGATTTGTAAACATGTAATCCACAACGAGAAAATAGCTCTTTGAAGTACAAATCAGATCTTGTAACACTTCGGTCTTCATTATCAAGCACGAATCCTGCACGGAACAAAGCATGAAAACAAAGATGCAAAACCATAAAGTAAACGTCCAAACTTAAACTGAAAGGTGTAAGGATAAATTAATTGATGACAGCAAAGAAAATTAAATTGTATTGACATCATTCAAGACAGTATTTGGGAGTTTCCAAGAGGATGTAATTAGGTGGGTCTATGAAGGGGAGCCACTCTCCACAGTTTGGACTTTGGAAGCCAATATGATGAAAAGTCTTGATTTTAAACACCCTAAAAATATAAAACACCCCAAAGAGTGTTTAAAAATCCTCTACAATATCCATTAGATATTCTAATAGTGCTCCTCAAACTAAAACTTACTAAACTTTAAGCTTGTTACAAATGAACTCTTTAGAAAGGAGAAAAACATAATCTGGGTTCCACAAAGCTATTCCCATCCGAGTTCCTTAAAATCTTGAGCTCCAATCTACTGTGCTTGAAACTGGTTGACAAAAGTTTTGACGTGTCTTAAAATTAACTTATTCTGTCCTCAAAAAAGCTAATGATCAAAAACTTACTAATATGATTAGTTTTCCATGTATTGCATGGTATCTCTTTAACTAGCCACTCCACGGAAGTTTATTTGTGGTGCTTTCCTAACATATTAACATCAATTAATAAAGTTAAACTTGTTGCTCCAACTCCCATCTATAAAGCATTGTTCTTCATGGCTCTGCTCAGCACTCGCCATATTTGGGGAACACCATAAGAGACTAGGAGCACTCTCCATGTACAGTTAAGTTTGAGATATAGGTTTCAGAAAAGCTGCCTGAACTAATTTTATTAGTTTAATAAAATGCAGGAAATAAATAATTCAGTATGATTAGAAAGACAGAAATGCAACAAAGATGAAAGTACCAGATCTGGCAATATTCTCCTTCAGGACAAAAAATCCACCTGCTTTGAGGCCAACCTATAGTAATGCATATGTCAATATTTAATAGTGATAAGATAAAATATATACAAACTTTCAGATTATCAAATATTTCTGCATAGCCAAATTGCGAATAAGAGGTACAGTTTAGCCTATAAAAAAAATCCCTTTAAATATTTAGTTGCAAGTATGAGAATATTTTTTGATAGTATAGAAATGGAATATCCCTTCATAATGGATAGCTGTATATATAACACATGCTTTTAGAAATGGTGGCTAGTTTCATACTATCTAATCTCATTCACTGCAATAATGCAAGACTTGTACATTACTAGCAAGCACCAAGGCAAATGCAAATCACATATATGGCAAATGTGAATCAAAACAAAAAATTTGAATCATAGGTGAGCAGAAATAATCAATAAAATAGATTACTTTATCAAGCATGCACTCCACATCTTTGCATTCTAAAGAATTATTAGTAGAGAAAGCTGAAGCCTCAAGTATATACTTAATTGTGTGGAACCTTTCCTTATCCAAAATTAAATTTTTTAAATGTAATCCTTGACTCCCAATTAACAAAATAACCTGATCTGCAAAGGATATTAACCAAATAATGGACGAGTTACCTTTGCACTCTTGAAAAATGAAACAAAATCTTCATCTGTAAGATGACCTATACACCATTGAATCCATATTACATCATATCTTGCAGTATCTGGTGTAAAATCCTAAAAGAAGTAAAGCAAGAGGTGCTCAATAACATTACTGAAGAATGGGCAAATAGTGGTGCTGAAATGATGAAAGTCCAGACAAATATCAAAAGTGCCAGAGATGCCACATTAAATTGAATGCATCTACTAAAGACTATCATGTGTACGAATGGCCAGAAAATACATATTTACTTAATTATTTTGGGAGCAGAAGAGAGAGTAGGTACTACATAGAGGGAGGCGGAAAAGACATTGAAGTTGGATTGTTATAAGTATTGTAAAAGGACTCTACAAGCATTTAAACTAATATGCAGCTGCTTCAATGCTTACATCTCTATGAAGATAAATGCAAGTTTCCAGATATTTATTTATTTGTTAAATATGAGAGTTCATAAAAGTAAACCACATACCAATATTACCTGTGAAAACTTGCTTGCACATTACAGCCAAAAAATATGGAAAGAAATAACTGGAGTGTTAAAAAGAAAAACATAATACAGAGGTCCATTTAAAAGTCTGAACTATTGAAGTAACATCTCAAAAATAAAAGAAAAGCTACTCTTCCTATTTTTCAATAAAAAAACGATGATAATACCAGTTTCCAGGTAGTTATTTACTTGCAGAGACAGAATTTGCCGGGGATGGGGTGCGGTTGTCCAGGGAAGGGTTGGACAAGGCAGGAGGCTTTATAGCACCAGGTTGCATATGCACACCATTGTAATATGGCTAGTGTCTAATTCAATTCAATATCTCAATTTGTATAAGGTACATGTCAAGGGTCAGATTGTACAATCATTCAGAAGACGGTAATATCTCTCCAAAATGTTATGTTAGCTGTTGTTGTTTAAATAGTGTTCACAATGACCAACTTATTCTTACTCATTCTATGGGAATATAAGGCAGGGAGGTGAAATGTTTCAATGTGAATTCCACACTCTATTCACACCCCATATCATATCAACTATCTAACCTAATGAAAGAAAGATGCTGTCTTTTACATGGAGACAAAGTACACACCTGAAGAGGAACACAGTAAAAATTAACTGCTTTGTGCATATCTGAATTTGTCTGACATCCCGAAGCCAAAGTTTCACGTGCAGTCTCTAAGAAATGTGATACTGGCTCCAGAAGATCAACCTGAATTTTAGAACAAATAAGAAAATTAGAACTTAAACATTTCTCTAAAATATCATGCATCAAATAGTTCCAGATTGAATTTAAAGAAGAAAAAAATTATAGACAAATGTAAGAAAGGCTAATAAATGCAATGGGCACACCAATGGCAACAAAATAGATAAAAGATAATGCTATCTCTAACAAGTCATAAGAAAAAAATTAAATTAAATTAGAGAAACAAAGAATGAAAGAGGGGCAGACATCGACATCAGGTATTAGGTAAGGCCATCGATATCATAATTCAGAAGCAAGCAAGCAACCAAAACAGGTAACAATTCATGTTATATAGTTAGTAAAAGCTAGAAAAGATAGGACTTAAATTGCACTGTTTAGATACTTAAATAATTGATAGGCATTTAAATGGAACATGTTCAAGTTAGTATATTTTTGTTGTTAGAACAGGGCTGTGACACTAAAATGGTCAACCTGAACACATCCAGAATAGCTATATAGCTCAACCTAAAAGGCTAGCATGACCTGTTTATAAGTTAGGTTAACCTCCGTTGTGACACAACAAATCCATATAAGCATAACCCAAACCCATGTATTTTAGATTCTGCTCTATATCACAATCCCTGCTTCTTTTCCTTACCCTTCTAAATAGGATAACTGTTTGATATCCCAGAAGCTGTTAAGCCTGGATCGTTACACATTAAGTGGAGTTGATCCCACCCCTGACCCCATGAATAAATTTGATACAACTGGAGCTGGGTAGGCTTATAACCAGCAGTACACTTCAAATATATATAGAAATAGAAGCTACTCACCACTATGGTTTAAGTAGATTGGGAATACCCTACTAGCTGTTTAAACTCCAAACTAGGGCATGCGTTCATTTAAAGAAGGCTTAAATTATAACAAGGGTAGTGCAACCAAAGTGGAATGATATTGATAGGCCCCTAGTGCAGGATGTGGCCCAAGTAAATAAGCCCAAAGTGTGGAGAGAGAATGATGAGGTGGTAGTGAGAGAAAGAGAGTGAGGATGGTTGGTGAGGTATTCTGTTATAGAGGGACGTGGGGGTGAGTGAGGGGGGATTATTCATGATTGTGCGTATCCTTCTGTTAGGCAGAGAATGCATCCATTCGCTGAGAGAGGAGCTAGGCTCTGTGGGTAGTAGGTTTCCCCTACTGCTATTTCTCTTATTTCATCAATAATATATGTTCAATTCCTTTCCTTTTCCTCTGTTTATTCCTATTTCTGTTCATCTATATTTCTGGTCTGCATCAGATATGGTCCAAAATAGATTCAATCAAGCACCTAAAAACAAATTTCCTGTTAATTTCATTGCATTTCTCTTTAAATGTCACGAACGTCATAATCCCAGACAAGAAAAGTACCAAATATTCTTGGCATTGTAAACATCAAAACAACATATGCTCCACTGACTTTTCATTAGAATTGTAGCGCCAACAATAATTACTCAGTTAAGAACCGTAAAAGAACAATACATGCTTGGTGAATGGCAAGCCAGAAGATTGACTCACAGAAAAGATATATAAAGAAGGTAAATCTGGCAAACCTCATTGAAGTATCTTATTAACAGATTTTTGGTGACTCTGCCAATGCCAGAACCACAATCTGAAATTCAAGAGCTTGCTGATTAGATCCTCAATGTACAAAAAATAACTATTCAAAGCAATTCTTGCATTACATTCATCAAAAGCAGGTACCAAATGTCACATGTCGCAAAAAAAAAAACACCTAGAAAGTGCAAACGAAACAAAGTCTAAAACACAATAGTTATCTTTCCCAAGAAGGAAAAAAAAATAAAGTAAAACCCCAGCTAAATTCTCATTCGATTTGAAAGTCTATGAAACTATATCACCAAGAACCACATTGGTTTTCAGAAGTGGGGTTCAAGTACAAAGAGGCAAAGAATGTGTACCAAGAGCAACAAGTGGTTGGCGTCTAGCATCAGCAGCAGGAGGAAAACGTTCAGACAAGAGAATGTTCAAGAAATCCTCACTGCAACTTATGTCAGGCTCGTTCACATTTGCAAACCCTCCCAATACCCCATCCATATTTGCCTTAACACCCTGCTCATACAGACAAACCAAAAAGCAAACTTTTTTTAACAACAGCATATCAATTGCAACCTGAAAGTAACTTATCTAAATTTCATGTCTTTTCTTTGTAAAACAAAGACCCATTAAGAAAGAGAAACAGAGGAGAGGTACCTCCCAGTAGGAGACGCCGTCACGATACCACTGGGTCTTCTTGCTAGGGTCACCCGCCTGTTCCCTCCACATGTCCTCGGCGGTGTTGAATTCACGGCCATCGGAATCTAAGCCGCCGGCGTCCATGCACCTTATTTTTGAGTTCGAGGGGAAAGAGAAAGAAGAAAAGTACGAAGCTGTGAGTCCCAAAGTGCTCGTGCTCAATAGAGAATATGAGGAAAGGAAATACACCATAGTCTTCTTGTGTCGAGCTATTCTTCAGCATGGAAAATAAAATAAAAAATTAATTAGAATACAGTGAATGTGAAATTTTGAATCGTCAATTTTAAAAAATTATTGATTTTTGTGATAATTATTGTAAAAATGATTTTTTATTAATTAATAATATAAAATTCTTTATAGCAACCATTTATCAGAATTAAGCAGTATATGCAAAGGTATTAAAAATTTGGTTAGTTATTTCGGTATACGAAATATTAGGAGTAAGTACTTATTCCAAAGACAAAATTACTCTGACCCTAAGATTGGATTAGTAAAAAATCAATACGAAAGAAATATCCCCTCTGGTCCTTTTTTACTAGAAACCACGAAAAACAGTTGTTATCACTTTTATAAGAAAGATGGGATAAGTAACTAATGTGAAAAACAGTTGTTATGAAATTTGATATTCGTACATGAACGGTGTAAGAACGATATAGAGAAACTAATGTGTAAATAATAAATATGATGAATTGATTATGGATCATCTTTTCATTCTTTTGGAACAAAAGTTAAAAAAAAATAAAATTATGCGTATGACTGTGCATTCCACGAATTAGTTTCGAAAAGAGTTATAGGTTGGTTTGATACTTGAAAGGGGCTTTAAAAGTTGAAGGGAGAAGAAGAGGAAAAGTGGTGGATTTGAATCCTTTCACTATATAGCATTCTAGTAAAAACTAACAACTAAAATTGGTTGATAAAAAAAAAAAAAGATTTGGATGGGTATGCACAGTGAATCGGTGATGGTTTATAACATACTATACCGGCATTAGATTTTAAACTACATACAGTTTTATCAAAATACATGTATCACATTACTTTAACAATGAATATATTATAATCAAATTATCAAAATAACAACTCGGAAGTGAGAACAATGACAACACTTGTTCTAAGAAATATTTCAAAAGAAAATGTCCACTGAATACTGATATGACGACTTATTTGGTTTGAACAGGCATGTGTCTCTTAAATCTATGATTTGCAGATGGCAAAGCATGGCTAGCCTTGTAGGCTCTTGCTATAGTGTTAAATATCATGGCCAAGCTAGGCTTGTCACTGTTTGATTGGTCTATGCACATTAATCCTAGAGACAATGCCTGTTTAACTTGATGAAAAATTGTTTCAGTTACTTTCATTCTCTCATCAATCATCTGCTTCAAATCTGCAAGATTAAGGGTTCTCATGAATCTAATAAATCCAGCATCACCTCCATCAAACTCCTCTTGAACCTTTCTACTTAGTATCATCTCTAGAAGAAATACTCCAAACCCATGTATCTCTACAATATAAAAGAAAATACCAATTAACAAGCATGCCATAAAAACAAGAAAAAGGAAGAGACAGCACAAGGGAAGAAATGGTGTTTATGTGACAATTGTCTATTATTCTTACTTCTTCGATTGCTGTTTTGATCTCCAACTTTGAACCTCGAAATCAATGGTTCCACATTGTCAGACAATAAAATACTACTTGTGTTGAGTTCATAGTCAACTTCAGGCCATTCCTCCTGCAGATAACGCATGCATGCAACAACTCCCATTAACACTTTCAGTCTATGATTCCATGGTGGACCTGACCCTGATAACCACATTTCAACATTCTCTTCTCTTGTCCATTCAGTTATAATAGCCCTGAATTTTCTGCTCCTACACCACCCCAGAAATCTAACAAGGTTCTTGTGATGTAACTTAGACAGAACCTTACATTCTTCAACAAATTTACGGTAACTATCCCTCGGTATATCATCCCAGTACATCTCAATCTTCACTTCAGTACCATCTCTCAAGATCCCTTTGTAGATGTGAACAACATCACTCTTTCCTACCAAATACTTATTTGAAAAATCATTAGTTGCTGCCTTTAGAATTGCCGGTGTAAACCTCCTACTTCTTTGAAGTTTACTTGGTAGAAAATCAGGCCTTTGGAAACAAAGCCATAAAAAGCAAATTACCATCAAAATGACAAGGATGGGAAAGCCAACCAATAGAAAAATAGCCTTTACTGTAAACCTTTTTTGATCCAAAAGAGCACCAGAATGAAGAAAACTAGAAGAGTTAAACCTTTTGAAGAATTGGGAATCAGAGAGTTTACTCTCTGAGAAGCAGTTATAGGAGAGGTTGAGAAAAGTGAGGTTGGTAAGGGGAGAGAAACTTTGAATTGGAATGTCACCAGAAAATGCATTGATACTTAGATCAAGAGACTGGATTTGAGTGCAATAGAGAACATCAGTTGGAAAATCACCCTTCATAGAATTGTTTGACAAATCAATGGACATAATGCTTAAGGGGCAATACTTCCAAAAGAAATCGAAGGACAAATAAAGAGGTGCAATGTTTGGTCGGTTTCTAAGATCAACTTTGGGGAATGACTCCACACAATTGGGATTCTTTGACTCATTGCAGAGATGGCTTGCAACAATAGTGAACTTGAATATTTCATCAAGGTCCAACATGGGAGAGGAACTGCAGTACCTTAGAGACGGGTTCTTGAGACAGTTGGAGAAAATTGTAGAGTTAAAATCTGGTGGTTGATGTAAGTTTTTGAGGTCTTCTAGCACTGATGCACATAGTGTTATGGGGCATAACGATAAAATTATGGGAAGAAACAAGTACCAAGTTGAAGAAATCGTAACCATGATCATGATTCATGAATGAGTTAGTTTTGAGGACATTTGATTTCGGCACTCAAAATTTGGATTTGCAGTTGTCTTAGGAAACTAATTTAAGCGTGTTTAATTTGCGTTAACTGTCCTCCTTGTCATCTTAGAAATCAATTGAGGGGGAATGAAAAAAAAAAAAAAAAAAGGAGAGTAACTGGCAAATAGAGATTTCAGCGATTAGTATGCAAAACCTGAATGTCTTAATCTTTCTGTGAAAAATCTACTTTTATATTTTAGGAAAAATTACTTATTTAATTGTTATAGGCTCTTATGAAATTCTATTGGTTTTTGTTATTACAAATTAACTAAAAAATAAAAGATAAAATTTATGTAACAATGGGAATCAAAAGTGATTTGAAAATATTTACAGAGATAACAAGTAAAATTCGTATAACTATAAACTATAAATACTAAATAAGTAATTTATTTATATTTTATGAAAGATTAAATATATTTTTTGTTAATGTGAAATCAGAATTTTTATTTTGGCTTTTTTTAAAAAACTGATTTCCATTCCTTTTATTTTACTGAATTGATTTCATTCTTAAAAATCTGAAATTATTGATTTTGATCCTCATTATTATATGAATTTTTTTTAATTAAATCGAAAAGTTGCTCGCTTAATAAGGGTTAAAGGAGTTGTAAAAAAAAGGGTTAAAGGTGAAGTTGTTAAAATGAAATTTTAATTTTAATTTAGGTACAATAGCAAAAAATAAAAAAACTTAAGTCGTTCATATTTCTATAGATAAAAAAATTAATGGCACACTATGCTCATTAAAATAAAAACAAAAAAAACAAAAAATAAAGTAGAGGCTTTAACACTTCAAAAAAAAAGTAGATGCTTTATAACCCAAACAAGTCCCTGCCCTAAGTTCAGACCATTTCAAAATTCAAATTTGAAAAGAGCGATAGACAAAGAGAGAAATGGCATCGGTGTCCGGAAACATAAAGGGTTTTTACAGACAGAAGAAAACCACCGCCACCAAAAAATCTTCCAAAAAATCTCCGATTCCCGCCGCGGCCCAATCACCGGCCCTCATATCCCACGGCGGAAAACCCGACCTAGAAGGTCAATCTAATCGCTAGGGTTTCCTCATTTCTTTCTTTTCCAATTTCATTTCTCTCTTTCCTTTTTTGCGACTAAATAAAAGGTGAAATTTCGTTTTGTGTGCAGATGAGTACAAGGAGAGCGAGGTGGCGCTGCGGCAATTCGACCTGAACATGGCGTACGGACCTTGCCTCGGGATGACGCGGCTCGCGCGGTGGGAGCGCGCTCAGAGGCTCGGCTTGAACCCTCCGCAGGAAATCGATAGGCTCTTGAAGAGTGGCAAGGTTCAGACTGAGTCCTTGTGGGATGGTCGCATTTAGGGTTCCTTTTGTGTATTTAGGTTTTGCTTAGGAAATCAGCTTCTGGCTGTGTTCCTTGTTATTATGTGACTCTAAACCAAACATTAAAAAATTGGTGTTGTTTTCTTGCTTCTGGTTGTTAGTTGTTGTTATGAAATCATGATTTGCACGGTTAACTCACTGGCTGATCCCTGCTGTAATCTGTGTGAATGTGAGTATTTCTAAATTTATAAATTGATGCCTGTCTCTTCACTTTCATATTTTTGGCTTTGTTAGAGTTAATATTGTGTTAGCTGTAAGTTAGATTAATGTTGTAAGTTACAAAATTGGTTCATGGACACCCAGCGACAGAAAGAGATAGAAGAGAGAACAAAAAGTGTGATGAAATAAGAAGAGAGATAGTGAAAAAATGAAGAGTGTGTTAAGTGCAGTGTTATCAATGGTGGATGGCAGAACACGGTGGAAATCCACCAATATAAACATGCCATTGTAGCCTATAGCGCCTCCATAGTGGGCCTTCCTTCACAAATTGCCTATGGCGGTTGGCAGAATAAAACACCCGCCATGAACACTGGTTAAGTTTTTACAAAGGTGTTGATGTATCATTATTTGAGGATTTGGCTTGATGTATTTGGGATGATATAAATCGATGTTGCTTGCTGGTTAAATATATTAATGACATCTTATTGAAATAGGAGTTTCCAGAGAATGGTGTGCCCTCTTTGTTTGCATGTATCCAACGTGAACCCACTGTCTAACATGTATGCATGTGTTTTTCTGCATCATTTTGAAGATTCTTTCATCTGATGTTCCAATGTTTTAGTCAAGTGTCATGCCACTATTAGTATTTGATTTTTTTTTTTTTTGTATAAACCATCCCTCAACGAGCTTGGTTATATTTTTAGTTTCAATTTGTTTTGATGGACGTAGCAGATTGCATATCCCTTGAGGGGGGGTGGGGTGGGGAAATAAGATATCAGCTGTGTGAGGAATTAGGTGAAATTAAGCTTCAATGATGATTATTATGAAGTTTTTAATTTCTTTGAGATTCCAAAGCTAATATGGGCAATGAAACAGTCCAGGGGACTATATTAGACTCTGTTTAGGACATGCTATGGGGTGGTAAAAAAAAAAGGAAGGGGATATGAAATAACTGTAGTGATGCATTGAATGGGTGTAAAGTGATTGATATTATACCTTCAGAACTTGTTTGAGAAGGTGAATCTATCAAACTTGATCAGCCATTAACAAGTAACCCAAATGTGGGTGAATTTGGTTAGGGGATGCGGAAATAGTACTTCAAAATCCTTTACAAGTCCGAGGTCTCTTGTTCTTCTTGACATCTATTATTTTAGCACAAATCTTTTTAGTTCTTAAAAAGAAACAATTTGAGAAGGTTCAATTAACTGCTGGCAGTTCTTATCATGAATTGCAACTTGCAACAACCAGGGGCCTGAATTGGATTCATATGCCCATCATCTTGTATACAAAAAAGAGGTGATATGCAACCATTCAATCAATGAGTTTCTGTAAAAAAAAAAAAAAAAAAAAAAGGAAAAAATAACCATGCAAATGTTGTGCATTACACGGGACAGAAGTATAAAAGGCCTAGGCACAGAGGAAGTATCAGTGCAGGTGTTTTGCCTTTGAATTTAATGAAGAATTTTTGCCGAACATGATTAGAAGTTTTTTTTTGCTACAAACTTGCATATTAAGTATCCCATAGATGATTCGAAAGTCACAATCTACTAGAAGAATAAAAAAGATGAAAATAGCACTGCACATGCTCCTTTCACCATGTGGTATATGCTGCATATATATACATGAGCTGGTTGGCTTTCGTTTCTAAAGATGCCATGGGCATCCCCTCAACCTTATTTCACTATCGGAATCACTCATTTTAGGTGCACTTTTTTTTCGTCCCTCATTTTTCCAATTCCACTCCACTTTTTTTTTTTTCTCCCTTTCTATCCCCATTTTCAGGAACTGCAATGTCCAGATAATTTCTATTTTCTTGCAAACTTTCGCCGCCGCAAATTAAAGTGTTTGCACTCAATCTCTTTCTTTCACCTATCGTAAAAGGTTCATTTAGGTTCGTTTTATTAATTTATGAATTTTTAGGAATTAACATTTAAATAATATGTATTAAGATAAATCTTTCGTTATGACTATTGATTCGAAAATTGAAAACAGCAAGGGTGAGTTTGATTGTGTTTTTATTTTTGAGTTTTAAAAATTATTTTGTATAACAATTTCTTAAAGACTAAAATGGGGAAAGATGTAAAAGTAATGATAAAAACTAAAATTAGAAAATTAAAATGATTCAGAGATGTTTCGATATTTTGTTGTTTTGATATATATATCAATCAGTTTCGGAAACAATTTAAAAAAAATATTATTATCAAACAAGTTTATTTTTGTATTTTAATAATAGAAACAACTTTCAAAAACAGAAAACAAACATGTCCCAAGACTTTGCCTTCTCTAATAGTTGTTCATGCATTTCACTTGTATGAATGAAATAAGAAAAATGTTATAGTAAGATATTTTTTATAATATCCTTTAAAGTAAATTTTGTGAGTTTTACTAAAAATCCCCACTCAACTCTCATTTTAGTGGCTTGCGCTTGCGCATGAAATATTAGCATTCTCATCAATTAGGAGGATAAGACAAATTTTGACAATACAATTTTTAACGTTTTAAAAATGTTTCGTATTATTTGACGAATTAGATGTGAGTTTTGTAAAACTTTGGGCCAAATTTCTTAGTGGAATTTGAATACAATTCACTTAATAAAAATATGTTGAGAAATATATCGCTGGCAACACTATATTGATTAATGTTTTGCTTCTTGGCCTCAGGATTTTTTTTTATGTCTATTGGCTCCTTTTGGGGTGCTTATGCAATGTGCAATGCAGGGTCTTGATCACATGCTTTCATACTTTACTTGTCATTAACCATTCGTATATAATAGTAAGACAATATATAGTAGAATTACCCATTGCTGAATGTCTACAATCGGACAATGTCCATAAAAAATAAAAGCTATTCGAATCATATTGAATATTTGATGATACATTTTGTATATTGCTAAAAAAATCGATCCTTATTTATTAATTATATATTATTTAACCAAATTCAATTCTTTCTTGATATGTTGTTCATCAAAAAATCCTATTTGTGCTAACTCTTCTCCCATCTAACAAAATCATATTGACAGAATTATCACATATGGAATTGAGCATAATTTTTTTTAAAAATAGTCTACTTGTTTCTCAAAAAGAAATGAGAGACATTAAGTATGAGTTTAGTTCCTAAAAAATAAGATAATTTTGATTTTGATCCTTTCAAAATATTGATTTTGATTTCTTTAAAATTTAATATTTTTTTATTTTAGTCTTCAATGACAAAATAACGACATTAACATTTGAATGACTTTTATTAATGAGTCTCATAATTGATGTAAATTATTTTAGTAAATTTTATTTTTAAATTCTTATTTATTCAAAATAATTGATGATGTCAAATTAGTTCATAAGATATTTAAAAATATAGTTTATTATTGTGAATGATATAACAAGTCACTAAAATATGAATGTCATTGTTATGTCATTAGTTAACGTTTTTATTTGACAGTAGAATCAAAATATTAAATTTCACAGGGATTAAAATAAATAAAAATAAAGCGTTAAAATCAAAATTACTCTACTTTTTAGGAACAAAAATCATATTTAAGTCAAAACTAAATAGTATGAAGTCTCAAATGATAATAAAGTACAAAATTCATTTTAATCAACATGACATTGGTGTAGAGTATTTAACAATTTTGTTGATGACAAATCTTGGTAAATGACCTCTTACACTAACAAACAAAGATAAAATGAAGAATTAAATGATGTAATACTATGGTAGCCTAAAAAAGAAAAAATGGCTTTATCAGGGCTGGGCAAAAGCTAGTGTTTCTGACTTTAGAGTTGTTCACTGTGGTGATGAGTTTTATCAGGGCTGGGCAAAAGCTAAATTCAGTTTCAAACCGATGGCCTCCCCTGCGACTCGGAATAGCATCAATTGGTCCCCTCCAATCTCGGGACACCTCAAGTGCAACCTTGATGCTGGTTTTGCTCATGGCACTAACATCACTGAAATGGGGTGTTGTGTTAGAAACCATGTTGTGGCTCTTGTTGCTAGTTACATGAACTCGAGGTCACCATGTATGGATGTTAAGGAAGGAGAAACATAGGCCCTTCTCACAGCTATGAAGTTCGTGATTTCTCTTGGTCTGCAGCATGTGACTTTTGAAATGGATTGCAAGAGCATCGTGGATAAGATAATCAAACCGTTCATGGATGATTTTGAGTTTGCTAACATTATCCAAGACATTGAAGTGTTTTTAGCCGTAATCCAACCTTTTTCGTAGGTTTTATTAAGAGATAAACCAATGAAATTGTCCATGAGCTTGCTAGGGTGATACCATTCTTTCCTAGTCTCTATGGTTTCTATCATACAATTCTTTGTATTGGACAATTGCTAAGTAATGAAATAAGATGAGTATGTTTTTGTAAAAAAGAAAAACAAGAAAAAGAAAATTGACAACACAAAATGCCAACAAAATATAATTACTCAGACATGCATCGGATTCAAAACATTAGTCTAACAATAAAATAAGTCACGTTATAGTTTTTCTCTAAACATTATATATGAGTCATTTATGAAGAAGAAAACAGGTCATTGGTATGCATTAATGAAGTTTTCAAACACTTTTACTTCTTCAATATTCATTTAAGGGATGTATTAAATTAGGATTTCAAAGGATTTTAAAAGATTCCTTTAAAAAAAAATTTGAAGTATTTAATCAAGATTTTTAAATAATACAAATAAGTCTCGTGATATTTAATCAAGACTATTAAGAATTTTTAAGAAATTTAATAAAATCTGTTGATATTTAATTAAGATTTTTTATAATTTTTTAAAAAAATCTTATGATATTCAAAATATATAAATTTTGACGGGTTAGTTCTTAAGATGGATTTTATAAGACTTTTTTTATGAGAAAATACACATTAAACAATCTTAACTAAATCCTTAAAATTTTATGTGATTTTTTTTCTTTCTTTCTTTTCCTACAAATTGATATGTTTTTTTCCATCACATATAATTCCTTGTCATTTTGTTGAAAGTGGTAGACATTCATAATTTTTTTTACTCTTTCGACCAATGATTAACATGTCCCGAAACGTGTGATATGTGAGATTTTTTCAATTATTTGAATTTTAGGAACATCTTGACTACATGCTTATACGATATATTCACATGAAAAATAAAGAATTTTAATGAGCTAAGAAGTTCACTCGTGTATAAGTGAATAAATTATATAAATGAGATTTAAAATAATTCTTGTACATGTTTTTGTTTGGTGACTCGTTATTGTGGGAATGATTACAAATATCCGTATTATTTACTACATTGGGTTAACATAATTGATGATTGAAGGGGAATAAATTTATTGTGTTTGTAAATGTGCTAAGAAAAATTGATTTGTTATGTAACAAATTTATAGTTTTTTGTATAAGATGAGTTTTTATTGAAGTGTTAGGTGAATAAAATTTATGGATTTTTATCAATAATCTTAAACATTTTTTAAAAATTCACAAAATCCTCTGAAATCTTAAAAATTTATATTCTTAAAAATATTATGAATTCATATTTTGTAAATTTATTAAAATCTAAACTATAAAATCCTAATCATAAAAGTATTTCAAAATCCACATAATTATTTTGTCAAAATATTTTTTTTAAATTTTTAATCAAATACACCCCCTAAATATCATTGCATTAGTTCTAGAATACTTTGTTTAGTTTTAGGAAATATTCTTATTTATCGATGAACTTTCTCTATATATTTCTTGGGTAAATAAGTTTTCTTTTTTGATATCTTTTACACACCAAGTGTGTGATTGAGCCATGGAGAGGATTTTAGAAGAAAGAATAATTGAGATATATAAGGATTTGGAAAGACTTGTATAAATATAATTGAGCGGTATATTTTGTTGTATTTTCAATTGATTATGTTGAAAATTTCTAATCAATGTGTCGCATACTAGATGTTTTTTTATTAGCAAAATCAATATGTATTATAAAAAGCACGAGGAGTGCAGCACATACAAAGGGATTGTCCATAAGAAGGCCAATCAAAGCAGAAGAAACACGTATGAAACCCCTCCAATAATTTAATTCAAAAATCTGTTTACAACTAGTTTTTTTTTTTTTTCAAGTCCTTCCACCACACCGATATGCCCATAGAAGAGTCTCTGACATCTAAACCCATCCAAACCTCATATTAGATGTAATTTTCGTGATTTGAAAATGAACTAGAATATATTTCTAGTGTGTTTATTTTGTTAATTCATTATCTCCTTGTTTATTTCTAACTTTTGAGGTAATCATGTGAGGTAGTATTTTTTCCTCGGAAATGTTTTCTAACTATATATTTTAAACGAACTCATGCATAAAAACATCATTTCAAACATCAAATGAACTATTCCAAACCTTCAATTTCTTTGTTTCTTTAACTTTTAGATGTTTGAAAAGCATTTTGTTTTGCCAAAATCTTTTTGAAACACAATTAATTGACTCCCTTATCTATGTGTACTATGTCCTTTTCTAGAATGAACAGTAAAGATAAGTTAAAAGTTTGGATTCATGCATTAACATTATAGCCGACACATGACATATAAATATTGTTCACGTTCCTTGCACAATAATAAGTACATGTACTACTACTTTGGAAAAAATAATTAGGGTTTTAGGTTTATGCAGAATGATTGCATGTTTTTTTTACCATATATCATCCACTACAACTTAATTAGGGTTTTAGGTTTATGCAGATATTATAATTGATGTAGACGACTTCGCAAAAATGCGTAGCTTTTGGCATAATGAGTGAGTGTGCTAATGAAATGAAGATATATACATTAAAAGTGCTGATTAAGATACTTGCTTGCAAGTGTGTGTCAGCATTTCATCCATGACAAATTCAAGATTTTCATGTATATTCAAATTAAATGTTATGATTGATGTAAATGACCTTCTCAAGACAGCATGACATGGAAATATTGCTCATCATATTTGTTGCATAGTGAATTAGAGTGTGCTAATGCAGTGGCAAAAATAGGAATGAACAATAAAGATATGTTGAAGGTGTAGAATGAATCACCCAAATTTTCAAACCCTTTTCAACATTAGTTTAACGTAGTTTGCGTATCTTTTGGGTTAGGCTTGAGATCTAATTTTCCCATCGTGTTATCTTGGACCAATCTCAGGTTAACCTAAAATGTGAAGTATTCATTAACTGAAGTCAACATTATGACCAAGGTACAAGATTGCTATACCGTACATGCTTTGGCACAAAGGTGTTTAGTTCAATCCAAAGTAAACTGATAGCATTTTATCAAAAAATAGGCTAACATTGTCTTTTAGAGGTCTTAGGCCTGTCGTAGAGAATTCAACTCATTTTATCAGACCCCTTGCAAATACAAACAACCTCAACAATGTCAGGTATGAATTGAAGTGCCTTTGTAGGTCCTCAATGTTAGGAATTTTATAATTCCTAATTAATTAATATGGGCTACATATTATATTATAACATTTATATTAGTTATTTACATTTAAATGGGTTTAATATAAAATGATCTATTTAAGTGAGCCCATTAGACGACTAGAAAATTGATATGGACTTAATGAGCGAAAACCAGTTTGGCCCATTAGGGGATAATGAAAACCCTAATAGGTTTAAAACATAAGGCATGGTTATGGTCCCCAATATACCAAATCAACAAACAGTTTCTCCTCTCCCCATCTGAAGAGAAAACGAAGGTCCCATAAGGAAGAAGGTGATTTGGTTGAGGAAGGTCATTAAACAAATTGTTCGTGACCACTGTCAGATTCCGCTGCGTGTTAATCAAGTTCTATGGATCCAGGTATTCCTTAAAACCTCTTGGTAATCTGACGTAATGTGTTTTGGTGCTCATTTGGTATTGTATATGGTTTATTGAAAATTTACAACAAGTGGTATCAGAGCCACCATTACTATTAGATTATTGGGATTTAAAGCTCTATTTGATATGTATTATATTTAGATCATTTTAGTTATATGAACCCTAATTTTATTTTGGGGAGAAACTATTTTGATCAATAAAATTGTAAAACCCCTAAATTCATGTGTTATGGCCATAAAGTTTTTCTCCTCTTTAGAATTAATAAAAGGCCTCTACATTTGATTTACGGAATTGTATAATTTTTTGTTTTGTTTGTGTTGCATCTGCTGGCATATTATTCTATTTGGGATAAAGGTTTTACGTATCTGGTGTTGACATTTAGTACGTGACAGAATTTATGTTATTCATGTGGTTGGTATAAATTTGTGATAGTATCGTGATATGTTTGTTTCGGGTGCATAATTAGTTTACCATGATGTAGTTTTTCAAACATTTACTGCTATCACAATTGGGTGCAAATTTGTGCAAATTTAACCATTACAGATCTTTTCCATTTGATTGTGTGTCCAGTGATTTTAATTAAATTGATTGAACCATTATGTTGCCAAAGTAACCTCTATTGTGTAAATTGATTTAATTAAATTGCATGGATGTTAGTATGGAATTATTTATGCGAATTGTGTTCGGCCCAAAGGAAGACGCAATTTGGCCAAATAATAACATACATGCGATGATAAGTATGTGACAATTATTAAGTTTTTTTTCATGAGAATAATAGTCGGTCCAAAGAAAGGCTATTATTTGTCATAACTAATTGTCAATATTTGATCATTGCATTGAGAGTACCAATTACAAATTAATTTCTCTATCCAAAGACTAGAATTAATGTTGTGCTAGCTATCTTGTGATGGATTTGTTATGGGAAATATTTGCATGTCTTGTTATATATACTTTATATGACTTGCTTGATTATTTGTGAACATGTTATTATTTTGTTCTCTCTTTAGTTAATATTACCAGTGCTGCAAATGTTACTGTCCAAGTGAATTCTATCCCAATGCTGAATGAGACGAATTTCAAGGTCTGGAAGGAAGCCATAGAAATTGTTCTTGGCTATATGGATTTGGACTTGGCATTGAGGACGGAACGACCCATTTCCACTCCGGAAACCTCTAATGAGGTAAAAATTGAGAAGTGGGATCGGTCTAACCGAATGTGCCTTATGATCATGAAGCGCTCCATTCCAGAGGCGTTTCGGGGGCTCTATTTCTGAGGGTCAAAGTGCAAAGAAATTCCTTAAGGAAATTGAGCAATACTTTGTCAAAAAATGAAAAGAGGGAGACGAGTAACCTTTTGGCCAAACTCATCTCCATGAAGTATAAAGGCAAAGGAAACATAAGGGAATACATTATGGAGATGTCCAATCTCGCATCAAAACTCAAGTCACTTAAGTTAGAGCTTGGTGTAGACCTGCTCGTGCACTTAGTTTTGATCTTGCTTCCTGCACACTTTGGGCAATTCAAAGTGAGCTATAACACTCAGAAGGACAAATGGTCCCTCAATGAACTTATATCTCAGTGTGTGCAAGAGGAGGAAAGGCTACAGAGAGATAGGACTGAAAGTGCTCACTTGACTTCGACCTCTCAAAATAAGAAAAGGAAGAAGACTAAGGGTGCTGCGGAAGGGACTTCTCAGCAAAAGAAACAAAATAAAGATGAGGAATTTACCTGTTACTTCTGCAAGAAGTCGGGACACATGAAGAAAGAGTGTCCCAAGTATGCCGCATGGCGTGTGAAGAAATGTAAATTTCTTATTCTAGTTTGTTCAGAAGTTAATTTGGCTTTTGTACCTAAAGATACTTGGTGGGTAGATTCTGGTGCTACTACTCACATAAGTATGACTATGCAGGGTTGCCTGTGGAGCCGACTAACAAGTGATAATGAAATATTCATCTTTGTGGGTAATGGCAAGAAGGTTGCAATGGAACCTATTGGAACTTTTAGATTACATTTAAAAACTGGATTTTATTTGGATTTGTTTGAGACTTTTGTTGTACCGTCTTTTAGATGGAATATGATTTCTATTTCTAGTTTGGACAAATTTGGATTTTCTTGTTCATTTGGAAATAATAAAGTTAGTTTCTACCAAAATTCAAATATGGTTAGTTCTGGTTCTTTAATTGATAATCTTTACATGTTTGATGTTGTTAGTTCCTATAATGAAATACTGCAAAGTTCACATGGTACAAAATGAAAAATTGAATGAGAATTCAACCACCTTATGGCATAAGCGTTTAGGCCATATCTCTAAACAAAAAATTCAGAGACTTGTGTTGGATGAAATTCTTGACCCTTTGTATTTATCAGACTTTGAGGTCTGTATTGAATGCATAAAGGGCAAACGAACAAACATAAGGAAATTAGATGCCGAAAGAATTAAAGACGTCTTGAAACTTGTGCATACAAACATTTGTGGTCCTTTCCCTACAACTTCTTGGAAAGGCCAAGCATTAAACATTTGCACATTTGGGGTTGTCCAGTTGAGGCACGACCTTATAGGCCATATGAAAGAAAGCTGGACTCAAGAATAATTAGCTGGTATTTTGTTGGCTATGCTGAACGCTCTCAAGGCTATAAATTTTACCATCCCACCTTAAGATCTTTTTTCGAGACGATAAATGCAAGATTTCTTGAGGAAGTTGAGTTTGGGAAGGAATAGAACATAAAGAATGTTGTCTTTGAGGAAGAACCTGTTATTTACAATGATCAAGTCCTCATACCTATTACTGTTCAAGACACAACTCCAGTAATAGAAGACAATGTTCAAACTATTGACATTGTTCCAGAACAAGATAACAATGAGGTTCCCCCTCAAATACCTTTAGAGCAACCTCAAGAAGTGTCATTAAGGAGATCCATTAGAGAGAGGAGAAATGCAATCTCAAATGATTATATTATATCTCTCTAAGAACATAAGGATGGTGTTGGTTTAACAGAGGATGATCCAATCAACTTCTGTCAAGCTATACACAATTCTAACTCTTAAAATTGAATTGATGCCATGAAGGATGAGATGAAGTCTATGAATGACAATGAATTTTGGAATCTAATCGAATTGCCCGAAGGTGTGAAACCTATTGGTTGTAAATGGATATTTAAAATCAAGAAGGATTCAAAGGGTAATATCGAGAGATATAAGGCTCGTCTAGTTGCTAAAGGCTTTTCTCATAAGGAAGGCATTGACTATAAAGAAACATTTTCTCTAGTATCTTTAAAAGATTCATTTGGTTAAATTGTGTAATTTTAAGAAAATTTGTGTAATTTTAAGACCTCCCATTTATTGTATTAAATTGTCTTGTATTTTTGGTTAAATTGATTGAAACAACATGTTGTCAAAGTAACCTCTGTTGCGTAAATTTATTTGATTGAATTTACATGGATGTTGCATGAAATTATTCATGTCAATTGTGCTCGGCCCAAAGGAAGACACAATTTGACAGAATAATTACATGCTTACAATGGTAAACATGTGGTGATTATAAATAGTGTGATTTTCCATGTGAATAATGAAATGTTCAAAGACAATCATTATTTGACCGGAATAATCGTCATATAAGTTTTCCATGTGAGCAATGGAGTGTCCAAAGACAACCTTTGTTTGACAGGACTTATCATCAATGTTTGATCAATGCATTGAGAGTACCGCTTGCAGTTAGTCTTTTTCAATCCAAAGATTGAGGATTAATGGTGCACTAGGTATCTTGTTTGGGTCTTGAAATTTACCATAAAGATTATTTATACATTGCATGTTTGTTGTTCTCTTCTTTAATTGTTGTTGTTGTTACTATTATGGTTTAAATTACTCATATTATGTGAATCCCAAATCTGCATGTGTAAAATTTAGAGTTTGAAATTATTTTGTGGGAATCCTAAAGTGATATATGAGTAATCTTGGCATGTAACACTAGAAGTAGTAAAGCGCATTATGCGTTAATTGAAGAGAACAAGAAACTACGTGTTTTCATATCGAAAGTCTAGAAGTTTAGAGATCATTGGGTATTCTGACTTCGATTATTTCAGAATGTTATAATAGCAATCACTTCACATAAGGATTCACATTTGACCATGTTGGTGGAGTTAATATTTTGCTATGATACATTATACTATAATTTATGATTGCTAAATTATTGTAACTGGCTTGCTTGTTGTCGCCAACATTAAGTAGCCATCAGGTGTTTATTGAAACAATATCTTAGCAGTCTTATTAAGGATTCAACCAAATAAATGTTTGTTGACATAAGGTATTTGGTTGTTAAATAAAGAATCCAAAAAAATATAGATTTGTATAGAACATATAGGAACTCATTCCATGCTAGTTGATCCACTTACTAAAGGTATGACACTAAAATTTTTTTTCATGAGCACATTGCTCATATGGGTATAATTCCAAACAATACCTTAGTTTAGTGAGAGTCTTATTTATGTTCTATATCTTATAGTTTACAAACATATTTGTTATTTGGATTTTCTGCAGAAATAAAATTGAAGTTTATCATTTCATTATAAGTTTGTTTGTGTACAATATTTGTATTGCATTTTGGATTGATCTCTATAAAGAATAAAGTTTGGACTAGTTGGAAATAGACATGATTAAGATCACATTGTATGTAATTTTCATGCCGCTTATCCATATTTGATCTATGTCATCGAGTATGAGTAACAATGGTGATCATTGTGGCTTAGTCAAACTAAATTGTGATGAAAACTGCAGTGGTTTCCTGTTGCTATATGAGATGGACCAGATTGTATAAAAGGGTCTAAAAGTAAATAACATACGGTTGCGCGCCTAAAGAATTTTGTGATATAAATGTCTAAGGTTAATATGAAGCCCAAGTGGGAGATTGTTAGGAATTTTATAATTCCTAATTAATTAATATGGGCTACATATTATATTATAACATTTATATTAGTTATTTACATTTAAATGGGTTTAATATAAAATGATCTATTTAAGTGAGCCCATTAGACGACTAGAAAATTGATATGGATTTAATGAGCGGAAACCAGTTTGGCCCATTAGGGGATAATGAGAACCCTAATAGGTTTAAAACATAAGACATGGTTATGGTCCCCAATATACCAAATCAACAAACAGTTTCTCCTCTCCCCATCTGAAGAGAAAACGAAGGTCTCATAAGGAAAAAGGTGATTTGGTTGAGGAAGGTCATTAAACAAATTGTTCGTGATCACTGTCAGATTCCGCTGTGTGTTAATCAAGGTCTATGGATCCAGGTATTCCTTAAAACCTCTTGATAATCTGACATAATGTGTTTTGGTGCTCATTTGGTATTGCATATGGTTTATTGAAAATTTACAACACTCAATCCTTTTCCATTGCATCTCAGCATTAGAAGGAAAAACCACCATTATATGACTTGGAGCTTGATTAGTAATAACATAAAATATGTAAGTGTTAAGACTTGAAACCGTGGAGGAGGTGCTGATACAATATCTGTAACTAATGCAGAGGAATGAACGTGAACAGTGGGTCAAAGACCAAAAGGTTATTTAATATTTGAATCTTGTAATTTCAAATATGGTATAATCTTTAGTGGACTGATCTGTTTTTGTAGGACAATATAAGAACAATAGATGTAATCTTTGTGGGTATTACTTGTACCCACTGCAGTTTTATATAATATCTTATTTGTAGAGAAAAAAAATTAATAACATCAAATTGTTGGTCAAAATTAACCAAGACCCAATTAAGTTAATTAAGTCGAACACTAACTTATGTTTCCCCAGCAAACTAAAAAAATCTATGGAATAGAAAATCTATACAATAGGTCTTATTGATCACATACTCTTTCTTGTGTTTAGGTGAGTGTGATTTATATATTCTTATTTGAATAAATGTATCATTTAGTTATTTTGAATGACACTTTCTCTTACTTTCTTTTGATATACATAAATGTATTATTATGTTTTTAAGAAGAGAAATTCATTAACATCCACGAAAGACTTAGATAAATTTTGAAACATATTGAGACACATTTTTTTAAGTTTATCTTTAATGAATGAAATTCTTGTCAATCTAAATAAAGTGGATATCATTATAATCATCTTCATCATTTATATATCTTGTAAAAAATTAAACACTAAAAAGTTATAATTTTTTTATCGCTATAAAATTATAATTAAATACTTTTTTTTACATATTTCAAATATATATATATATATATATATATATATATATATATATATATATATATATAATAAGTTAACAAAATCTTAAATTTATTCGCAAATAAATGTTTTTTTAACTTTTTAAATAGACATATAATTAAATACTTTGTATCATGAATTACCCTAAATTAATACATGTCCTTATAAAAAAAATCGTTAGATCTATCAACCGTTCTGATTCACTGATGATGGAATTGATTCATCCCTATCCATGAATTGGTACCGTTTGATGAGGATCAGAAGATCATACCTTTAAATGCATATCTTGACCAACAAAATACCTTATATGCACATTGACTAAAATCTGAACCGTTCGATCTTCATCAATATGATCCGATTGGTTGGCGCGTTAAAATTAATAAATTTGCGACCTTACGGAATCAGGGCACGAAACGACAACCATTTCTGCATACAAAAGGTGTGTAGAATTCAGAGGGAGAAGCAGAATCATTGTGTGTGTGTGAGAGAGAGAGAGAGAGAGAGAGAGAGATGGTGAAAATCTCACTTGGTGGGTACGATGATGGGGAAGGACCCAGCAACCGAACCCATAAGCGACGCAGGGAAGAGGATGATGATGATGAAGAAGAAGAGCAACAACAACAACGAAGCTTTGAAATGGTGGACCCTTCAATTGGAACTCAGGAGCAAGAAGATCACGCTGCTCCACCCCACGATGGATCGAATTCTAACGCAAATGGGGCTGGAACCAGTAGCAGGGATAGGTCCGTTCCAATCTTCGTTTCCGACCCTGATGTCCTCGATTGCTGCATTTGCTATGAACCCTTGGCTGCCCCTGTGTTCCAGGTTAATTTCCCTCCATGCCCTTGTTTTTCTTTTTTCTGATATAGGTGTTTTTGTCTCTAAAGTTTGCATTTTTATTTGGTTTTTCTTATGGGATTGCATGTGAATGCTATTTTTTCTCCTGTTTGCTTGGTGAACTGATTCTGGATGGAGGTTTGTGAAAGGGTTGTTGTGGTTAGAGGCTTGAGAAATTCAGTTAGGATTCTTAGCGTTTTAGGGCTGTGTTTGAATTGTGTGTGATTTTGAAATTTTGAGGAAAAAAAGGGTCTTATGCTTTTGATCTTGGAATAAAGGCACAGCCTTTGGGTAGTGATTTAGGTTGGTTAGTCGTGTGAGTGGAGATGTTGGTGAAGATTTTTTTTTTTTTTTTTTTGAATATCTGAAGTTTAGGTGAGTTGGGTCCGGACCTCACCAGGACCATGACATGCCTTAAGGCTCACTGGGCACTGACAGATCACCCAACAACAAGGTTCTCACATTGCGAAAGGGATTCGAATCCACATCCTTGTAGTTTGTGAAGAAGTTCGGTACTAAAAGGAATTGACAAAGTAGGGTCCATTAACCAAATGTTATGTAATAAACTCATAATGAGTTTAATTCATTGAAAAGATTTCATTTGGTTAATGTAATAGAAGAAGGGGAATTCCCCGGAAATTCATAGCAATCAGCTTGACTTGCTATGCTATTTTCCTTTAGCCAAGGTTTTCCTAGCTCCATTTTATTCCCTTTGTTGTGTTTTTCTTTTATTTCCTATCTGTTTTGTTGGTTTTTCCATGTAATGAAAAATCTAATTTGATAACTTTATTTGTGATTAAATGACAATTCAGTGTGAGAATGGACATATTGCTTGCTCTACTTGCTGTGTGAGACTCAGTAACAAGTGTCCTATGTGTTTAATGCCCATTGGTTATAACCGTTGCCGGGCTATTGAGAAGGTCTTGGAGTGTATTAAAATGTCATGCCCAAATGCAAACTATGGCTGCAAAGAGACATTTAGTTACAGCAGGAAAAACAACCATGAGAAGGAATGCATCTATCTACCATGTTCATGCCCTCTTACTGGTTGTGATTTTGTTGCCTCATCCAAGGAGTTATTCCTCCACTTCAGCCATAGACATGTAGGCATGGGAACACGGTTCGCATATGATAAATTTTTCACTGTATTCTTAAGTATTAACCAGAGAACAATTGTTCTTCAAGAGAAAAATGATGGTAATCTGTTTATTGTTCACAATAACCATGAGCATCTGGGGAACATAGTCCGCATTAGCTGCATTGGCCCCAAGTCCATGGCAGAGTTTCAGTATGAAGTCTTGGCTAGGCATCAAGGAAACGCTCTGATACTACAATCTTTTACCAAGATCGTGCAAGGGCAATATGCTGATGCTCCATCAAGTACGTTCCTTTTGATTCCGTCTTGTTTGTTTGGCTCTCCACAACTGAAACTGGATATTCGCATAAAGTCACACCATTAAACCTTGGGTGGAGATTGATGGAGGCTGTATTTTCGTTTATTGCTGTATGTACTGGTTTTAAAATAGTTTATTCCATGTAGCTCAGTTGACTTTTGTCTTGAAGGTTGCAGTCATATGTAGGAAACTAAAGAACTTTTTTATGCATGCGTATCATGTAAATATGAATATGCTTAAACTCTATTATTACATATGGATTTTGTTCGTGTCTCTTAAAATACACAAAATGTGTTGAAATGCAAAAGTTGTTGCTGGTAAAGTTTTTGTCCAGTCACATTGGGCAGAACTTTTCATTGGATTATATGGGTATTGTGGTAACGAAATGTACTTCATATCTTCGGCTTTCAACTGGAGAATTCTTTGTTAGGAGGTATGTTTACAGTGAAGTATTTCCAAGGAAAAATGTTCTGTCAAAAGCTTTACAAGATAAATGTCATGTTAATGGTTATGGAAGGTCACAGAACCTGAGAAAATGCTTTGCATGGATCTTCAACAGTTATGAAATTCACTGCACTAAATGTAGTGAAAATCTTATCGGCTCTCAAATTGGAAAGCTATGCTTATAATTCTTTAAAGCAAGTTAAATATTTTAATGTTCCTGATCTTATGCAGTGCTCGAGTTTGGATCTGTAGTAGATTTGCACTTTTTTTTTTAATGAATTATTATCCGTGGACTTTAATTTTTTCTGACAATCATGCAGCGTATGGTAACTTCCATTAACTGTTTCATTGTGAGAAGCTTGCTTTAGGAAAATAAAAATAAAAATCCAAAGCATCCGAAGTTTTCCACCTAATGGCATCGACCATATCAAGTTCTCTTCATTGGAAGTGTTGTTCTCTTCATTCAGCTGGAGTCTCCTCCTATTGAGGCTTCTCTTTTCTATCCTAACACTTCTATTATCCTATTTTCTTTCATCAAATCCTGTCATTTTACAGGGTGTACCCGTGTCAACATGTTAAATAATCAAGTGAACACTCCAATGTTATTTAATACCTAGAGGGGAAAAGAGAAAAAGTATAGATATAATAGATTATATAATGTCTATATATCATTATTCGTATCTATTTTTGTATTTTTTATTCAAAGCAATGTTAGTTTCTCAGTTGTCTTTGAGCCTAGAGTTCTGTGTCTCTGGATCCTCACCCATTTGTTTACCCTTTTTTCCTTTGTCTCATCCATCACTTTGGTCTCCCTTTTCCAACCTTCTCTTCTTCGGGTTTTGTTCATTTACCAACATCTAGTGAAGCCAATTTGAGCCTCATTCAGTTCATGCTCAGGTGGGTTGTGGCCTGAAAGCTTAGATGAGGAATGTCCTGACTCTGGCTAATTTAGAATTTTCATTTTAAAATTGAGAAATGGACAAATTCCTTATTATGTTCTTTTTCTTCTGTCATCTTGCTCTCGAGCAAAAAGAAGCTGAAGAGTAGAGAATGTTCAATTTTCCCCATCGACTGAGACTCCAAAACTGTTTTCTTCCAACTTCAAACCGAAGAACCTTTCTTCAAGTTAGCATCAGACGAAAGGTGACATACTTTTGTTGCTATTTAGCCTATCATGGCTTCAGTATGATAAACTTTTTATAGAAATTATTGCAAGTTTGGTTTAGCTGTTCAATTCTTCTAACGATCCTGTTTGAAATTGGTCTGCATATTGGGATACCCATCTATAATCTATTTTAGGTAAGGACGTAAAGTACTACAATTATTAACCAATATACAATTCACAAGAAGTATCCATTTCATTATTAATGTAATCTAAGAGGAACTAAAAATCTATTGTATACACATATAAAAGGTAGACAAACAAAAGATATAATGAAACAAGATGGCTTGATAAACATGTGCATCCTAAAACCATAAACTTAGCACTGCTTTATTACGCTGATAAAAAAAATACACATACAAAAACTGATACGAGCAAGCTTATAATCCCAGAATACAGAGGAAGCACCAGCAACAAAGGTGCAAAGAGAAGAAGGGACCAAGAGAAGAGTGGTGAAACCAGCGTACCTTGATGATGACGTCTAAGGGGCAAAATTGGAAGACTGGATTAGTAGAATCAGCACCAAATCCTACTTGGGGTGTTTGCTCCCTCATAGGCATACATGCATAACAAAATCTGTTATTAGAATATTCCTTTTGAATAAGAATTGACACAAATCTGTTATGTGAATTCCTCTATATATAGCCATGTAAATAAACAAGCAGGATATGAGAAATAGAATTTCCTCCTTACCTTGAGCTTATCTTTTTCTTCTCTTCTTCTCCTGGAGATGCTGGACCCTCGAAACCAGCAACCACAAACCCAACACCTAACATTTGGTGCTTTCATTGAGAGCCCATGGCCGCCTTCCATGGCTGCCATACCCATTTCCACACACCTTCGTTGCTGCACACCCCTCCTCCCTTTGCGCATCTAGCTCAATCCCTTGGGATTGATTTTGAGAGTACCTGCCAATGGTTGTTGAGCTTGTTCGATCCCGAGAGAACCCCTCCCTCATTTCAACAACCACTGTACCGGGCTTCCACCTTCCATTACCCTTCTCCCGCCGAACAGTCACCACTGCCACCTCCCCTGCTCATGCCGACTCCACCTCTGCAAACCCGTTTTGCTTCGTCACAATACGAAGACCCAGCAGGTGTCCTATTCAAGCTTACTCAGAAAAGTTCAGTAGCACAATACCTGACAGAATTCGAAGACTTGACCAACCAGATTATTGGGCTATCGCCGCCATTCCTCTTAAGCTGTTTCATCTCCGGTTTGGCCCCGGAGATTCGCAACGAGGTGCAGGCGCACCAGCCCCTCACCTTAGTCCAAGCAGCCGGGCTCGCAAAATTACAAGAGGAGAAGCTCTCTGTCGCTCGTCAACCACCGCGCGTGCGACCACCTCCCATTCCACCTCCTCTTCGCGTGACGACCAGTACGCCAAGTACGGAGCCTCAGTCCTGCGCCGCATCACTTCCGCCACTGCTCCCGGCCCCCCTTCGTCAGCCACCTCCGGTGATCAAGCGCCTCACCTCGGACGAGTTTGCCTCGCGTCGTGATCGCGATTTGTGCCTCTATTGTGATGAGCGGTACCATAAAGGTCACCATTGTGCCTCTAGGGTTTTCCTTCTCATCACGGAGGACGAAGACCCCTCAAGCCCAAATATACAATCAGCTGACCCGATTATCGACCCACCCGAACCACCCGACCCGTACTCGGCCCAAATAAGTCTGAATTCTCTAACGATCCACTTGGCACTTGAAGCTTTGCGCTTAGTGGAACTCATCGCTGACCATAGTGTGGTGCTCCTCGTTGACAGAGGAAGCACCCATAACTTCACCCAGCACCAGCTCGTAGCTCAGTTGGGGCTCCCTTGTCGGGCGACGTCACCTTTGCAGGTCATGGTTGACAATGGCCAGAATTTGGAATGCACCACAATTTTCTTCAACAGGTTCTTCAACATTGCCCTTCTTTATGGGCCTATCATGGCCGCATACAAGCCCCAATCAATTGCCTTTGCACTATGTTCAACTGCTAAACCGAGTGCAACCGGAATAGACCTTGGGATCCCGACATTACTTGGGTAGCCATGGTTTGAAGCATATCACCTTGAGGGCAAGGTGAATTTCCAAGGGCCGTGGAATGATACGAGCAAGCTTATAATCCCAGAAAATAGAGGAAGCACCAGCAGCAAAGGTGCAAAGAGAAGAAGGGACCAAGAGAAGAGTGGTGAAGCCAGCGTACCTTGATGATGACGTCTAAGGGGCAGAATTGGAAGACCGAATTAGTAGAATCAGCACCAAATCCTGCTTGGGGTGTTTGCTCCCTCATAGGCATAACAAAATCTGTTATTAGAATATTCCTTTTGGATAAGAATTGACACAAATATGTTATGTGAATTCCTCTATATATAGCCATGTAAACAAACAAGCAGGATATGAGAAATAGAATTTTCTCCTTACCTTGAGCTTATCTTTTTCTTCTCTTCTTCTCCTAAAGGTGCTGGACCCTCGAAACCAGCAACCACAAACCCAACACCTAACAAAAACACTATTGCAATTACAAAGATAAGGTGAAGTCGGTTGGATATCTAAACCAAAAGCATCACAACAGAGACAACCCATCCCCATGGCATTGATGATGACTCCACATCTTCATCATGCAAACGTGTTGCGCTTGGTGCTGGAAGCACGAGGCGTGTTCCTTGGGCTATGAGGGTCAACACTGAGGCAAAAACAAGAGGAACAAGTTCACGTTGGTTGTGGCTATTTGCATGGATGAGTAGTACGTTGTTATTTAACTGTGATGAAACCCATAGCAAAAACACCACGATGCCAACTATGGCCAGTATTGGAAGAGGAGGAGCAGATAACAAAGTGTTCCTTGCAGTCCACGCTTTCTTCCATTCTGGTTCCCTTGTCTCGTTCAATGGTGTAGCCATTCCTTTATCAACTTTTTTCTTGTGAAAGTTGTGGAAAATAACAAGATAAACTTGAGTTTTATTCAGTGCAGTTCTTTTAGTTCCTCTATAGTGTGATATATATTGATACGAAGCTGTAACAGTGACAGTCTCCTATTAAATGAGCTAGAAGATATCAGATGCAGTCAAATTTGAATTGAAGCAAATCTAATCAGGTTGGCATCTTATCCATCTTGTCCCTCATTACAGATACAGGTATATTAAAGGGGTATATAATATATAGTGAGGAAAATAATTTTAATTTTTAACTATTTAAATGTAATTAAATAATTATCTTATAATTTTTATTTTTCAAAAACCAAAGAATTCACGTTTTATAATATATAGTGAGAACAATAATAAAAATATATTTTATTTGATTATTTATGCAGACTTGATTGTAATTATGCTTTTTTGTTATATGTTATGGTCCTACAAACCTAATAAATAAGTTAAATTTTGTCTTTAAGAAAAAATTAAACAGTCATTTTTATCTAAAATTTAGTAATATATTAAAAATTTAAAATGTATAAAATTTAAAAAATATGACTTTGGGTTTATGTGATTCAAATTAAGAAAATAAATAGAATTGTTTATATATGAACTTGAATGAGTCAAGTTCAGTTGAAAAATAAATTATCTCATGTTTGAATCAAGCTCGACCTAATTAGATATTAATGAGTCCAATCGAGTTGATATATATATATATATAAAGTGGTTTATCTTTGGCATAGATTCCTCGGCGGGGAGGTGTTCATCACTCTCAGTTCTATTTGGCAAAGATTCTGGGAATTGAAGAAATTTATAAAATGAAGGACCTAAATCAGTATTCTAAAAGTTTTGAGCTAGCGAATAAAAGATTGAGGTGCAGTACGTGCAGTACTTTTTAAATGGACAAAAGAAAAGATCTTGGCCAAATTAGAGGAATTGAATGAAAGTCATTTAAATCAGACAAGTAAAGAGGTCCTTATTTTTATGCTATTTATGTTTTTTTTTATTTATAAAATCTTATGTAATATATGGTTGATCTTCAATTTCTTATTTTTTTTCATCTCTAAATTCTTTGATTAAAATAACCAAATTTTGGCCTTCATAAAGTTGTAAGATTTCTTTTTATAGATAAAAAAAGGATGAATATGAACTTTTAAGGATTTTATTGATAGTATTGGTTTTTTAAACACAAAAATTAATATTTGTCACCAAGTAGTCACTTATAGGTTGATAAAACATTCTTCTTATCTTCCTTAAGTAGCACTCCAAATAAAAAATATTAGTTCACAAGTTAATTGAAAATGTCCTTCTCAAAAACTTATTTCGGTTATGTATATAGTTGGGTACGTATCTATATCCTATCAAAACATGTTTTTTTTTTTTGGTTCAACAATGTTTTGCACCCCTATTATAATAAAAACATGTTTTTGTTAGGTTAGACACTTAACTATCAAACAAAAACAAGTTTTCATAAAATTGAGAAAAAAAAATATTTTATTCATTTGGTATTTATTTTGTTTCTAAAGGAGTCGAACTAAAATAATATATTTCCTAAACTACATTTCAAAAATAACTTGATAAATATAAATAGATAAAAATATATAAGAAACCATACTAAATTAATCATAAAAACATAACACAGCGTTAAAAACACAAAATACAAAAATAAAAAATGTGAAATCAAAATGTATAACTAAATACGAAACGTTGTGAGCATGCTCCTGAAGTGTCCTCCTCTTATGCCCACCTTAGTAGCTGACCTATATTCGCATATAGCTTAGTATCAGGGTTCATTTTACTCATATCCAATATGGTCTGGAGATTCTAAGCGATGCCCAGAAATGGGTTATATAATAATAGTTATATAATAAGAAAGAGAGATATAAAGATAATTACATAACAATCATGTTTATCATCTAGCTAGGTGTTTGGTGTAACATGTATTGATATGGCATAGAGGGAAGGCCTCTGACTAGGGGAGTGATTTGGAAGTGTGAATCCAATCTAGATAGTCTCAGTAGTGCCGATTAACGAGGCATCGACAGGCACAAATGGCCCTCGATGCTCGGCAGGAAAAACATTCTTAACCCATCATCGATAATGTATGGCCAAATTCGCATAAGACCTGATTAGAAAGATAGGCGATGAACTGGTTGCCAATGAAGGTACGTAGCTAGTGAGGAACGATTTCTTATGAAGTAGTTGAACCTTTCTATGATCATCGTACGACGTCTAGTGACCTTGTTCAGTTGTAGTGCATCCAGGATCGTCCTCGTGGGCCCAACCAGTTCATATATCCTTGTCTTAATGTATTTCATCATCAACTTGTAGTCGACAATCAAAAAATGTCCATATATCCTTGTTGTAAACACAAGATTAACATAAACATAACCTTAAAACCAATTTAAAAAGCTTAATTAAATTTCATAACCATGGCCCGTCCCATGAAATGAGCACCAAGGAATAGGCTTCCCAACAATAAGAATGTGTAGGAGATGCTATCGTGTTGAGCTTTTCATCCTTAAGCATGGCAGCCTTTCACTCCTACGTGGTTGCCAAAGTTTAGTTTTCTGCTTATAAGCATTCAGAAATTGTGAGTGACACTCGTTTAGAAGCGTGATATGAACCTACGTCATCCCCCTATAGCCAACTCGTCCACAATATATAATGTATCATGTGTGTGATATGACATATGTATAAAAAAAATTAATTAAATAATACAAAATTAATTTAAAAAATACTAATCGGAGATAAGTTTCCGTTGTGTACCTAAGTAAACAGCGAAAACAAGTTTCTAATGTATACCAATAGGTACATAACAGAAAATAATAGGGAGGCAGACCTTTGCTTCTTTACTGCAAACTTCGTTAGTGAAAAGGAAGGATAACTCCACAAAGAGGAAGTGGGAGACTTTGAGGGAGAATAAGAGGTTGGGGGAGTAGGGGAGAGTTTGAGGGTGAAGAAGAGGACTTTTTTCTTATCCCTATACCTCATTTCTTAAAATTATGTACCAATATAACCCGTCCTCAAATTATTCTTCCAAATGCCCCTTTTTTTGTTTGCCGGTGTTAATTTGGCTTTGGGGGACCTAAATTTAAATTGAATTTTTTTTTCCAATCCCGTTAGGAATTCAAGTCCCCCCAAACTCGAATTATTAATGTTTTTTTAATTTTAATATACTTAATTTATTTATAATTTATTTTCATAATTATTTATATTGTTGTACTACAAAATATATTTAAAAAAGATATTCAAATTAAATAAATAACATACATATACAACAATACAAAAAAATATTATTGTTGGCTAGAAGCTCCTTTTGGTTTATGAAGACATTTATTTTTGGAATCTCAATGGTTCAACATATGTTACACTTTTTTGGGTGATTCTTTTCTCTCATGTCTATCTTGGTGCGTATGCAACTTGATTTTGAATGACCATGGGAATTTCTTTGTATCTCTAGATCATGACAACATTGATGTAGATCAACTCGTTTGATAGTAACCCAAATGAATGATTGTACATGTTGAAAATATTTTTTAACTTGTAAATGGGAGACTCAAATTAAATGACATGTGATCTATACAAACATGTGCACATGCAACAATGACATGCGGGCAAAGACATGTGTAATGTGTGAATTTTCCATAGTCACACTTTAGTGTTTTGAAGATATGCGTTGTTGTTACTCCCGCCCACCCATTGCCTTCTCTATTGTAGACACTCCTAATATATTTGTGCTTTTTCGGAATTAAACATAGTTCATTTTGGGGGTGTGAGTGCGTTCTTATATTTTTTAGAAAGAAGAACCAAACATCTATTGTTTCACCCTTGACAATGAAAAAGAAAATAAAAAAGATGTGATTGTTTTTGTCTTGTGCTAGTGATCAATAGAGTTTTAGTGTGTTTTTCATACAACTAGGTTCCACCAACTTGGATAGTTGGCTTGCAATATGAAAATCCTTCAATGCATGGTTTGAAAGCCCAAAAATGTCGATGAAATGTTATCTTACTAGGAAGCGAACAACCATTTTCATTGGTCAGTCACGTCTCAAAATTTATGATTGTTCCAAGAAGAAAATGTTTCATGGCAAGGAGACATCTAGGTAATTGTTTGTACGATTCCTCCTAGTTGTATACACTTATGCACAAAAAGAACTTATCTTCTCTTGCATTACATGTCTACTCCTGATTTATAGTTTTTTTTTATTTATTAAAACATGTTTTATGCTTTAGCAACTTGATTTGTTCATGTGTTTTATATGTACGTTGCATCTTTCAAAACTTGTATTTATCTTATATCATAAATATTGAAAGGTTGTTAAGTCGTTAGATGAATCAGGACCCTCAATCTTTTTAATTTGCTGCAAATAAATATTAAATTTAAAAAGCTGCATTTGAGATGCATATACAAATGAAAAGTGTTAAATTAGTATTTGATGGATCAAATGATAAAACAAAAACATTAAAGTTTGCATCATTTAAGATCAAGTTAATACTCTATCTAATTTATACTTCATGTATGGAATATTTGAACATTTTTTATAGGATCTGTCAAAGAGAAAGAAAAAAAAAGTAATATAATAAAGATATCTCTTACATCAAAAGGCATGTCTAAATTAGAAGATATTATTCTTCATAGTCCTCGTTCAATTTCTTTTTATTTGTCGTTTAAGGTTATTTTGTAAAAATAAAAAAATATAATAAATTTTCTTGATTATAATAAAATAGTTAGTAAAATTTTCTATTTCACCCCTTTTCTTTTTACTCCATAAATGCATGTGTACATTAATTAAAGATATAAAAACAAGTAAGGATATAATTGATAAATGAGTAATTATTGTAATTTTGAACTTTACAAACGGCAAAAACAAAAATTCTTCACAAATCTGACAATTAAAAAGGAATGGATGAAATATAAAAGTTGATCCTCTCTTTGACGCCAAATTTGGATTGATAATAATTTCTTTAAATTTAGTTAAACAGTAAATTTAATATTTTTTAATATACTTTTATATGAATAAATGAGAGAATATTTTGAAATAATTATAGAAATATTTTTCTTTAAACTAATTTTATTGATGGATATCCTCCTATCTATCCACGAACAATGTTAATGAATAGAATGAATTTATTTTATTAAATGGACCATGCATTTTTTTAATAAATTTTAATGAGTTACAAGCATATTAATGAATTATTTTTAATCCATTTGCTATAATCTAAAAAAGTAAATCAAATTTATTCAGTTCACCCATTTGATATATAGAAAGAAAAAGGAAGCACCAAAGCAGACAAAAATAATATACAGTAGGTCGTCAAATTTTAGATAAAGTCAACTAAATAAAATGTGAAAAATACTATTTGGTACGAAGTTTTTTTTGTTCTCCATCTTTTTTCGTGTAACAAACAGTGTGATTTCCGTCGAATCTATTATATATTTATACGTGTTTGTTGGTTTTTTAATTTATTTTTGGTGGAATTTTGGTTTTTTTAATTAATAATGTACTATTATTTGTTACACTTTTTTTTATATAAAATACACGAACAGCTTATTTCTGCGAAACTACGTCTTATATACAAATATCTTTTCGTATAAAACACACAACGACTAATTTCAGCCGAACTTCGTTTGATTTTGTTTTGGTTAATATTTGTTTTAACACAAGTGCGCTATGCACTCTGCGGATCGATTGAGGATGCGGATCGATCGAGGATCCAAACAACTAGGAAAATTTTGAATTTCTCGTAAGAGATTGATATATAATGAATGTGGAAACAAGAAAATAACTTTGTGAAAGACACATGTTGGGGTAGGAAACAGTTTATAAAAAGGGACACGCATGGTGAAATTTTTTAAACCAGTATCATGTGGGTGGTGTTACCTATAAGTCCTTAAATTTCAATATCTTTCAATAGCAAACAGGTCATCAATAACTTTAATTTTTTGTATTTCTTTCATTTTATCACATTTTATCATTCTTCATTCGCTATCTCTCAAGGTGTCAATTAATTTTAAGTGTTTAAAGATTTTTTTTGTTAACTTAAAGTAGAGTAATTACATATAAACATTCCATTAACACTAACACCCATCTTTCTCTCTTTTTCTAAATTCTAATAGTTTAACATTCCTAAATATTAAATGCTCCATCAAAGTTTTTAATTTCTTTCTTCAAGTGTATCAATTGATTTTAGTTTTTTAAATACTTTTTTTCCTATACCTACACTTCTCTCTCTTGTATCTCTTTATTTCTTTAGGTGTTAAATAGCATGTGTCCATCGATCATTTTCTTAATTTCTAACTTAAAGCCTAAAATTGGATAGCAGAATTCTTATGGAGACAGAAACAATAGCAAACCAGGCAGAAGCTACTGATTTGGATGAGAATATGTCAGCACCACCATCACCATCACTGCACGACATTGGTGGTGGCAGTAACAAGAATATCACTTGTCGCATTGATGGTGCATTATACTTTGCTGCGGTGGAAGGCAACTTCCAAGAGTTCATCAATATCCACAATTTGGAGAATCTGCTCACCCCAAACAAAAACACCATCCTTCATATACACTTGACTTCTACAACAAGTAAAAGTGGTAAAACAACACCTGCTTCAGCACAATTTGTGACTCAGATTCTTGTCAAGTGTGGACGTCTAGTTCTACTCCCTAACGCCAAGGGAGAAACACTCCTTCATGTCGCTGCAAGGTATGGACACTCCAATATCGCTAAATTATTGCTTGAACATGCCAAAGCTAAAATTTCACCAGACATTGAGAATGGTGTTGGAGCAGATCAGAAGTTTATCAGGGCCACAAATGATGAGTTGGACACTGCATTACATGAGGCTGTGCGCTATGATCACATTGAAGTGGTGAAGACCTTGTTAGAAATGGATCCTGATTACTCCTATTATGCAAATAATGCCAAAGAGACTCCGCTTTATCTGGCGTCAGAAAGACAAAATCTGCAAGTGGTGCGTGAGATATTGAAGAAAGTGAAATCACCGTCATATGATGGCCCCAATAATCAGACAGCATTACATGCTGCTGTGATTAACCAAGATATAGGTACCAAACCTAGCTACGTACGTTCATCTGCTTTGTCATTCGTTTATTTTCTAATAATTTTTATGTTGTTGGTTACATTATTAGTTTCTCATATGAAGCCTATATATATTTGTCATGATATTTTTCTCGTCGTAAAGTATATATGTATGCTCTTTTACTAAGTTAAATTGAAAATATATTAATGAAAATAGAAGCAACTAAGGATCCATTGGGTTGGGCGGAAAGAAATAAAATGAAACTGAATTAAGATAAAAGTTTTAAATTAAATAGATTATAAAAATATGAATTTCATCTCATTTTATTGTTTTTTTTTTCTTGTTTTTTTCACTGCAAACTACAGAACCTAACCGAACAAGAGGTGCCTTAGTCACATTACAAAAGATAGAAATAAAAACACCAAAAATCCCCAGCTACACCAATACATGCAACCCCTAAAACCAAACCAACATATAAAGATCCCTTTATAGACCCTAGTACACAAAATCAAAAGTTTATCTCTACAAAAGTGAAATAATCAAACAAATCCCATTCTTATTACAAGAGAATGCGATTTATATTGACGAAATAATCAAATGTTAGTTTTTGTTAGTAGAAAGATTCGAGCTCATAATCTTTTTTTTTTTTTTCTTCATTTATCAAATATGAAATCAAATTTTATTTTAATAAAGGAATGTATTGATGAGGAAGAGGATGATAATGATTTAACCTAATAACAGCAATGGCAAGAGATCTTCTAAAGAATGAACATGTGAGAGTGGCGGTCAAACTTGCGGACAAGAAAGGTTGGGTTCCTCTTCATTATGCTGTGAAAACAAGGAATGCAGTTTTGACTAAGTTGCTGCTTAAAGAAGATGAGAACACTGCATACATGCAAGATAACGAGGGCAGAACCGCTCTTCACATCGCTGCTGATAGTGATAGTCGGCGTATTGTGAAAATGATAATAAAATACTATCCAGATTGTTCGGAGATAGTCGATAACAAAGGTTGGAATGCTCTTCATTATGCTGTGAATGGGGGGAAACAGAATACAATACGTAGAATCATGAGAAACCTGTACCTGAGCAACCTTTACAATGAGAAAGATGTTGATGGTAACACACCCCTTCATTACCTCCCAAATTCCAACCTCGTTGCGTGTCACAAACTTGTAGGTCACCCCAGAGTCGACAAACTTGCAGTCAACAAGAAAGATCAAACAGTTCTTGATGTTGCCTATGTTAAGACCGAAGATCCAGATCCAGAATCAGATAAACGTACAAGAGAGGTAATTAAATATGATTTTACTAGAAATTTATTTCATTTTTTAAAATACAATTTGGGATTTTCTTTTTTATAAACTAAGAATTTCACTCAAATTTGTTTAAAATATAGTAATCAAAGAGTTGGTCGAATTTTAGAGTGAAACAAGTTTCATTCTATTGATTTTCACATGAAGTAAAAATCACGTGATTCCTCAAATTTTGTTTACTAACATGTTTTTACAAAAATATGTTTTAGATTTTAATAAATTTAGGAATTTTGTTTTGGATTTCTAATACTTTTTTATTTTGTTTTAATCATTTCAATATGTATATTTTATGTTTTTTTCCCTAAATTATGCATATCATTTGTTATAAATTTTTATCAAATATTTTTTAAATGAACTAATATAAAATGAATTTTTATAAGGATTAAATTAATAAAAACAGATATATTAATTAAAAGGACTAAAATAAAATAACAAAACTAAAAATAAGATTTTTATTTTATTAAAAACTCAATGTAAAAAAAATTATTAAAAATTTAAATTTAAATTTAATTATTTATCATGAACCTAAAACATTTAAATCTTACTGATATCATCAACCATAAACCGCGATGCACCATGCATAAAATTGTTAGAAGAATTATACATATCCTTCTTGAGTTAGCAATATTAGTCCTCCTGAAACAAACTGTAACCGTATTAGATTTTTATTAGGTTCTTCAGTTAATTAACTACTATTTCACCTAATGCATGCAGGGCCAAATTGTGTTATTAGAAATGGCTGGAGCCAAACGAAGTTTGCGACTAGATCAAAAATCAAAGAATGGGCTAAACGGGCTAGTGTTTCCGAAGGAAGCAAAGCAGACACATCTATTAGTGGCTACACTCATCACAACCGTAAGTTTTGCAGCTGGGATAACCCTACCAGGAGGTACCATACAAGATGGGGAACTTAAAGGTACCCCTCTTTTGGGGCATAAAACCTCTTTCAAAGCATTCATGGCATCAAACACTATAGCAATGGTTTTGGCATCTACTGCAGCTTTTATAAATCTTTTCACGCCACTGACTAAAACTAAATGGAAGGATTATTATTTCTCAAAAGCAGCCCTAATATTCACTTTGACGGCCTTAGTAACAATGATTGTCGCATTCGCTACAGGCACGTATGTCGTATTGGGATCTTCCTCATTTGGTATTGCAATTATAACTATTGGATTGTCCTTTTTTATTTTTGCATACTGTGTAATGGAATTTTGGGGTACTAGTTTAAGTTTTATTATGAGCGCGGTACTAGTATCCGGACTATTAGTTTTTGGAACATTAGGCCCGCGACTTTTCGTTAGGTTTCTTAGATAGGTTTCAATATTTATACACATTAGTTGATAAACAAACATTCCATAGCTTGTATCTTAACTGTTTTTTAGTTAGATATAATTGTAATAATTGTCATGTGAAATAACTTTTAGACTATGACTACTCATAATTAATTGAGAGATTTTTAAAAGCAATTTAAGAATAAATTAGAAATAGTTAATGTGTACACAAAATGGATTGTCTTTATTAACAATAATAAAATAATATATGCTTCTCTTTTGATTCTTAAGTATTCAGTCTCTCTAATTCAACATTTTTATTTTCTTTATTTTTATATATTTTAAATGGATCCTAAGATTATACATTATTAATTTTCTTAATTCCACAATGCATTTTGTTTTTATTTTTTATTAGACAAATATTATTTATTATTAAAACATGTTTGTTGCACCGTACAAGCCTAATACATTGTCAGATTCTAAATAGGAACATATCTTAAATAAGAACCTAACGTTTAAGCATCTTTGATGCGGATGCTCTTAAAGTATCAAGAAACTATATTAGGTGGTTTAAGACTCATGTTATATGGAGATTAACTTATAGAACATGTGGTTTAGAACTACACTCTCTCCTATATAGTCTTTAAATTAATTAAATTATATATGTAATCTCTAAAATATTATTTATCTATTACTTCTGATCCTAGATTGTTATATTTTATTAACACAGGGATTAATTTGAAGAAATTTTCAATACTTGAGGAACTATGTATAATTTCTTATACAATTTCGTTATTTAAGTATTATTTTAGAGAGAGCGTAATACTTAAGGAGCAAATTGATGATCTATTCTAAATTTAAATTAAGGATATGTGACCTATTTAGTTGGATTATTTTCTGGTTCACAATTTCATTTCTAAAACAAGAAAATAACTAATTTGGTCTTAAAATATGTAAAATATATGATAATTTAATTCTGTCGTTAACCTTTGACCATTAGAGTTAATTTTTTTTTGTCTACACATTAAAATTAACATAAGTACATACATGACATGTTGTCATAAGACTATCATGCCCAACAGAAGAAATTATGCATTTTGCTGAATTAATCCTTGAACGAATTTTCCTCGATTACTTTTGAGTAAAACAACGAACGGCTTATTTCTGCCTAACTTTGTTTTATAGTATACAAAAATCTTTTCGTATAAAACACAGGCAGGAACGGCTATTTCGGCTGAATTTTGTTTTATATTTTTCTTATTTTTTTTAATTAGGATTTGTTTTAATTGAATTGCGCTATGCGCCCAGCAGATTGATCGAGGACCTAAACAGTTTGATAATTTTAAAATTTTCTGAATTAGTTGAGAAGTAATATTTAAATGAATAACTTTGAAAGTGCATGACACATGTTGATAAATAGTTTATAAAATAGGTCATACAAGAAGTATATGTGGGTTAAATAAGAGAGGCCTGGAATATATTCGCGTCATGGATATAGAAGAAGCAGCAGCAAACCAGGTAGAAGCCCCTGATTTGGATGAAGATATTTCAGCAGTATTTTCACCACCATCGTTACCGTCATCATCACCGCACAAAAATGGTTCCAGTAACCAGAATTTCAAGCGCTTTGATTGTAAATTATACTTTGCTGCGGTGAAAGACGACTTCAAAAAATTCATGAATATCAGAATTTGGAGAGTGTGCTGACCCAAAAAAAAAAAACATCGTCCTTCATATACACTCGAGTTCTACAACAAGTCAAACAGTTTCAGAACAATTTGTGTATCAGATTCTTGAGAAGTGCAGAAATCTAGTCCTACTCCCTAACGCCAAGGGAGAAACACTCCTTCATATCGCTGCAAGGTATGGACACTCCAATATCGCCAAATTATTGGTTCAACGTGTCAAAGCTTTTCCACCTGCAGATATTGAGAATGGAATTGGAGCGGACCAAAAGTTTATCAGGGCCACAAATGATGAGAAGGACACTGCATTGCATGAGGCTGTGCGCTATCATCACATTGAAGTAGTGAAGACCTTGTTACAAATGGATCCTGATTACTCCTATCGTGCAAATAATGCCAATGAGACTACGCTTTATCTGGCATCACAACGACAAATCAGCAAGTGGTGGCTGAGATATCAAACAAAGTGAAATCACCGGCATATGGTGGCCCCAATTATAGAACAGCATTGCATGCTGCTGTGATTAACCATGATATATAGGTTGGTACCAATTAAACCTGGCTGTGTTCATCTGCTTTGTTATTCGTTCATTATTATTATTTTGTTTTTATGTTGTTCATCTGCTTTGTTATTCGTTTATTATTATTCATGGATATTTACAAAATATAAAATTGTTTTAAAATATTTTAAAAAATACTTTATTATCGGTGGATATTCCAGCTCTCTATTTCTAGCAATATTTTCCGATTTCAACAACATCCTTGAATCACCATTCATATTATCATCTTTTTTAGTGGAGCTCAGATTTTATGTTTTTATTGGGAGTAAATTTTCTTATACCAAGCTAAAGCTTAATAAGTTTCATGTCGAGAGAGAGTACTGAGAATCATGAATTTAATGTATAATGATACAATAAGATATGTAGCATCTCTTTGACATACGGTTTCAGACCAAATATCCCTCAGTTTCTCTAATTTTACAATTATATTTTTTATTCAAGTATTATGTTTTTAAAATAATTTTAATATTTTCAACAAAAATTAATCAAATATTATACTCAATTAAAAATATCCATGGATAAGAGTAGCACTTCTAATATTAATATGATATTCAAATAAAAAGAACTGATCGAATTTTAGAGTGAAACAAGTGTCATGATCTTTTGATTTTCACATGAAGAATTATACATATGGTTATTGGGTGAGCAATAGGTGACATTATGTTAGAGTGCTAAAAGCTAGTCTACTACTACTCTAAGAAAACACCGTTAAACTATAAATAAAAGAGCTAAAGAGAATAAAATTACAATAGGTGAGGATAAGTATATTTATATAGTCCTAAGAATTTTCAATATCCAAGTCTCAACATCATATTATTTTAACATAAGTAAAATAAAATTATAATTTATAAATTACATATTTAACTTCAACTTTTTGAACCATTTAATTTTGAACCTAGAGCCCATCCTATCACATTAGCCTTCCTAAACTATAACTGTATTAGACATTTTAGGTCCTTCAGATAACTATAATTTCACTTAAATGCAGGGTCTAATAGGGCAATTAACAAGCGCCGGAGCAAAAAGAAGTCAGCGACTAGATAAAAACTCAATTACTGAGCTAGAAAATATTCTCGGGCTAGTGTTTACTAAGGAAGCAAAGGAGTCTCATCTGTTAGTGGCCACACTCATCGCAACCGTAAGTTTTGCAGCTGGGATAACCCTATCAGGAAGTAACTTTCAGGATGCTGAACTTAAAGTACCTCAATTCTGGGGCAAAGAGCCTCTTTCAAAGCATTCATTGTATCAAACACTGTAGCAATGGTGATGGCTACTTCTGTAGCAATGGAATAATTTAAGTTTTTTCTGTCCAATTGAGTTGACCGCGTCATCTTAAAAAAAAGTAGTGGTTTTGAAATACAAATAGCAATGGTTTATAGCTTTTATTATTATAATTTTATGTTTTTAAGAACTAAATTTTGATTCCAACTTGTAAGGTGAGGATTGTTCCTCACTTATATAGTTTATCTCGATATTATTTTTATTGGATGTGGGACTTTAACATGTCTCATTTTTTTCATCACGTGGGACTTTCAACATATCCCTCTATCTAGGTGTGACAACATCTTGTAAGGTGAGAATATCTCACTTATATAGTTTATCTCGATATTATCTTCATTCATGTGAAACTTCAATATATACATTTTCGAAATTCATGAACTATAAGTCACCCTTCAACATATACATCTTCATCCTGAACGTCAATAACATTTTTTTCATTCATATAAATTTTATTTACTTTAGAACCTATCTCCATTATTGACAGAATAATCATTTTCAGATTATAGTTGTTAGTTAGAGTGTTAGTTAAGTTTGTTAGTTGTAATTAACTACTATTTGTAAGAAAAGCTTATATCAATTCAGATCAAACACCTTTTTGAGTTCTAAATCTCTTTTCTTCTTTGCCAAGCTTTCTTCAGTTCATCATTATTAATTAGTTTAATTTTGTTATGGTATCAAAGCTCTTCAATTGAAGAGTTTTGATGTGTTACTCTGATTATGTTCTTCCTTTCTTTTACATTGTTCTTGACTCTTCGATCTCAGCTTCAAAATCTTTGATTCATCATGAACAATGACACTGATCAATCCCTAAATGTTCAAACCCATTATATGCATCCAAGTGAAAGTTCAACTATTGCTCTTGTTTCATGAGTCTTGGATCCAACAGATTATAATTCGTGAAGCAAATCAATGCTTACTGCTTTGAGTGCAAAGAACAAAGTTGAGTTTTGATGAAACTATTACACAACCCTTGATTTATGATCCTTTGTATGCAGCTTAGAAGATATGCAATAATATGATAGTTTCATGGTTTTTGCATTCAGTTTCAGTTTCAATCAGACAAAGCATATTATGGATGAACAAATTAAAGCACTTGAGATTTGGAAAGATTTGAAGTCCCGATATTCTCAAGGAGATTTGCTGCCAATTTCAGATTTACAACAAGAGGTTTCATCCATTAGACAAGTGATTCCTCAATTAATGATTACTTTTTGAAATTGTACATAATAAGGGATGAGTTAGAAAGTAATAGACCAGCTATGAAATGTTCATGTGATGAACTTACTAGTGTGATCATGTTGCTTCATCCTTATCTTTTTATACTTCATATAAGCCAATAAAACCCATTGTTGTTAGATTGTCTATAGGATAGGATGTGTTAGCCACATACTAAGGGATAGTTTATTTGAGTCTTTATTACTTATTGATGTCCTTTATCTACCTAGTTTCTCCTTTAATCTCATTTCCATTTCTAAGTTAGTTTCATCATTGAATTACAAACTAATAAAAAAAGTCACATAAAGGACGCAAGCAACCTAAAGATGATTGGTATAGTTGATGTGATTAAGGGATTGTACAAGTTGGTTATGCCCTTCACTTCGGGTAAACCTTCTAGTATTGTTGAAATATCTCTTTTTTATAATAAAAAAAACCAATAGATTTGTGTCATTTTCATTTAGGACCACCATCCTATGATAGATTGGTTATCATGAAACAATTTTATTTTGTTATTTTCAATGATAAATCATTTGTACGTGATACTTGTTATTGTGCTAAACAAAAAAAGTTACCTTTTCCTAGTGATTCTTATGCTTCTCATTCTTTTGATTTGATACATGTTGATGTGTGGGGCCCGTGTGCCAGTTCTTCTATAAATGGACATAGATATTTCTTGAGCATAGTTTATTATCACACTAGGCATGTTTAGGTCATTCTCATGAAATCAAAAGTTGAAGCACAAAACAATTTGAAATATTTTATTACTCAGATTGAAAAACAATTTGATTCAAAAGTTAAAATCATTCATTCTAATAATGGTGTAGAATTTATTATGCGACAATTTTAAGCTTCGGCAAGCATTCTTCACCAAAATCCTATGTTAGAGACACCTCAACAAAATGCTATTATTGAAAGAAAACACTAACACCTTTTAAATGTCACTGGTGCTTTTTTATTTCTGTCACATTTACCTTCCATGTTCTAGTCTTTTGCAGTAACTCATGTTGCTCATTTGATAAATTGTTTGCCAACTCCTTTCCTGACTCTCAGCATATCACAAACTTTATGATAAACCTTATGATGATTCTCTTCTCATAGTTTTTGGATGTTTTTGCTATGCTAATACTTTAACATCTCAGAAAGAAACTTGATTCTAGAGTTGTCCCTTACATTTTTCTTGGCTTGAAACCTCATACCAAAGGTTATGTTGTTTTTAATCTTCAAACTTGAGCCATATAGAAGTGTCTCACAATGTTATGTTTTATGAAAATTGTTTTCCTTATTCACAGCCACAAAATGTTAATTTATCCACCACATTACCTTCTCCCAATATGACATATGATTTGTCTACTGAAATTGCTTGCCAAAATAACACTCAACAATTAGAACTAGAACCTGAACCAGATACCTCTAACCAACCTGCCTCTCCCCCTTCACCACATTATGCCTCTCCCTCTCCACCACATTCACCTTTTTCCCCCTCTTGGCATTCCCCTTCGTCGCTCAGTGACATTATCAAACGCCAACAAAGTACAATGATTTTCACACAACATTCACATTAGCTATCACCACTCATACTTTAGCTATTTGATATCCCCTCTCCTCAATCATTTCTTATAATAAACTTTCTCCACCATATGAAGTTTTGTCATGCCCTTCTTACAAGTGAATTACACATGGGTTCTCATTGATCTGCCCTTCTTACAAAAATGTTATCAGTTGTCGTTGGGTATATAAGATTAAACATCGAGTTGATGGAATGTTATAAAACATATTTGGTAGCAAAGAACTGCTCTCAAATGGAAGGAATGAACTACACAAATATCTTTTCACCCGTAGCTAAAATCACCACTGTCCAATTACTGCTTGCACTAGCTGCTATGAACAATTGGTATCTTAAGCAACTTGATGACAATAATGCTTTTCTTCATGGTGATCTTAATGAAGAAATCTATATGATGCTTCCACCAGGTCTTACTTCTTCTAAACTTGGCAAGGTCTGTAATTTACAAGGATCATTGTATGGTTTAAAATAGGCCAGCCGTCGATGGTATGCCCGTTTATCCTCTTTCAATTCCCAATTTCCCATGGTTATACTCAATTCCCTTCTATTCACTCTTTGTTCTTAAAGTTTGTCTCTCAGTCTTCTATGACAACACTCTTAGTCGATGTTGATGACACAGTACTTACTGCCAATAATATTACTGAAATAGTTCACATCGCTGAAGAACTTGACAAAGCCTTTAAAAATAAAGATCTTGGTGATTTGAAATTTTTCCTTGGTTTTGAAGGAAGCCACCAATTAATCCAAGTTGGCACTTCCATCTATACAAGATACACCATTTGAATTTCCTTCTCCATATACGACAAAAAGAACCATGAAACACAACTTAAGTTGGTGCCTCCTAATAAGATAAAAAAATCTAAAATCACCTCACTTTCGTAATTGGGTCCGAAAATAGTATTACTTGCGTTCCTTTTAATTATAAGAAACAACTGATAATATATTTTATATTATAACTTGTTTTCTTATAAAAACAAACTTAGTATTTTTTTAATACGATTTCGATCAAAAGCCATCACCTAACTTCTATTGAAGTCAATTAATATGACTAGTCGTTTTTGTTTTCAATATAAAAAATGTTATTTTAATAAAGTTGACAAGTACGTTGTACCTACGTAACGAGTGTAGGCAATGTTTTCTACATTTGACTGTAGACCAACTAATATTTTTGTACAACAAAATTGTATAAATAAATAAATAAGTATATATATATATATATATATATGAGAAAGACAGGCAAGGAAGAAAGAGGAGTGTAATATATAAAATGAGTGGTGTAACGAAAAGAGATAGACTATAATATAAAAATTAAGATAAAATATGTTTTTAATGTCTCTAAAATTTAAATATTTTGAAATTTAGTTTTATTTTTTTTAAAAAAGTAATACGGTTTTAATTCTTCTAATTTAAAAATGTATCATTTTTAGTTCTCAATGTGGATTATATTGTGTTTATATATAAGTGTAATTAAATGTTATCTTAATAATTAATCAAAGTTTATTTTAAAATTTAAGAGACTAATATCGGATAAAAATATTACAGGAATTAAAATTATATTTAATATAAAAAAATATTGTAAAAATATGTTGAATACAATAATTTTTTTTTTGTTTTAAATTCAAGGGTCAAGGGGGCATTGGATGTAATCAGATTAATTATTCTCACCCTCAGTCTCAGATACTTCCTAGCTAGCTATTTCTCGTGCTTGACTTGTCCCGTAGTCCAGCATAGCTAATTTAAACACACGTTAATTAATCTATAGTTCACATTCTTATCTGCTATAAATAGGTAACCAATGAATCCTCCAATATGCACCACCAGTACCACACCATCAACAAAAATGATGCCTCTAAGCTCATTATTTCCTGTTCTTGTAATTGCTCTTGTATCTTCATTTACATCTTCAGCAGTTAACACTAATTATGAAAACTTCATTCAATGTCTTTACAGTTATTCCCACAACTCCTCTTCAATCTCTAAGGTTGTGTACACCAAAACCAACGCCTCGTACTCATCCATACTTCACTTTTCCATTCAAAACCTCAGATTCTCATCCAACACAACTCCAAAACCCCTTGTCATTGTCACACCTACGGAAGTTTCCCACATTCAAGCTGCAATAATCTGTTCCCAACGCCATGGCTTGCAAATTCGAACCAGAAGTGGTGGCCATGACTTTGAGGGTCTCTCCTATGTTGCTGAAGCTCCATTTGTAGTCATTGACCTCATAAACTATAGAAGGATTGATGTAGATGTAAACAAAAGGGTTGCTTGGGTTCAATCCGGGGCCACTGTTGGTGAACTTTACTATAGCATTAGTGAGAAAAGCAAAACTCTAGGGTTTCCAGCGGGTGTCTTCACCACTGTAGGAGTTGGAGGGCAATTTGGTGGCGGCGGCTATGGATTCTTGCTGCGTAAACATGGCCTCGCAGCCGATAATATAGTCGATGCTTACATAGTTGATGCGAAAGGTAGGCTTCTTGATAGAGAAGCCATGAGTGAGGATTTGTTTTGGGCTATTAGAGGGGGTGGAGGAGCAAGCTTTGGGGTCATCGTGGCATGGAAGGTAAAACTAGTTCCAGTTCCACCGACTGTGACAGTGTTCAGAGTTGCAAGAACATTGGAACAAAACGCAACCAAGCTTATTCATAAGTGGCAACTAGTGGCAAGTAAACTTGATGGGGACATAGCCATCAATATTTTAGTGCACAGGGTGAATTCAAGTAGAAAAGGGGAGTTCACAATAGAAGCTTTATTTCAAAGCTTGTATCTTGGAGGTTTGGATAAGCTAATGCACTTGATGCAAGAGAATTTTCCAGAACTAGGGTTGAAGAGAGAAGACTGTGCTGAGATGACATGGATTGACTCAGTCCTTTATTTTGTGGGGTATCAAAGCCGTGAAGCTTTGTTGAACAGAAGCCAAACTACAACGGATTCATTCAAGGCAAAATCTGATTTTGTGAGGAACCCTATTCCTGAAGCTGGCTTAGAAGGGTTGTGGCAAATGCTTTATGAAGACGGTGCACAAGGTGCACTGTTGGTGCTCTTTCCTTTTGGGGCAATAATGGATACGATTCCAGAGTCCGAAATTCCATTCCCCCACAGATCTGGAAACTTGTACTTGGTTCAGTACACGGTGCATTGGCTAGAAGAAGAGGATGAGATAGCACAAAAGCACATAAGTTGGGTTAGGAGACTTTACACTTATATGGAGCCTTTTGTTTCAAAGTCTCCAAGGGCTGCATATGTCAATTATAGAGACCTTGACATTGGGGTAAATAATAACATTGGCTACACAAGTTATAAGCAAGCCAGCATTTGGGGTTCTAAGTATTTTAAGAACAACTTCAATAGATTGGCACATGTGAAAACTAAGGTTGACCCTCTTAATTTCTTCAGGTATGAACAGAGCATACCTTCTCTTCTGCCTGAGGGACGCAAATAGAAATCCTAGGGTAGCATTCAGCAGTTCAAAGTTTTAATAAAACGTAGCAAGCTATTTGGCTGCCTAGCTAATAAGTTGAATTATCATATTTGTCCTTTTCAGCAGCTCCATATATATGTTTTATGACTTGAATATGATTTTTGTTATTATCAATAAAATAAGTTGCCTCTTATTATTTTAGCGTAAATGATTCTGACCCTTACCATTATTATAAATATCATTATTTTAAAATCACCGTTTTTGTTGAATGATAAATGTTTTACTTAAACTGAGTTAAAAATTCACATAATACGTCAGCACATAACAAATTTCTGGTACTGACAAGGGCAAGAGAGCTGACTTTAGAAAGGAAACAAAATAGACACAACAAAATTATCTAAATTTAATAGTTCAATAATTTGTGGCAGCTCCATATATTTTTTTTATAAGCTACCAAACACGTGAATCAATTAAAATCGGTTGTTATGGCTTAATTTTAATTTTATTAAATATTCAAAAGAAGAATTTATAGCTTATAATAATCCTACAAAACTCAAATAAAATTATTTCCACTAAAAATAGGCGTGATTTAAACTAAAAATATATATTTTCTATGACTTATGTTTTCTATTCTTATGATCAATGCATAAGTGGTCTCTTATTATTTTAAGACTAAATCAACTTCAGTTATAAAAAAAAAAAAACAACCAACTTTGGTTTTTGGTATTGACTTTTGATTCATGTAACTTGTATGTGGATACTGTCAAATTTTACCATTGAGGCTATTTATACGGTTGTTGATTTCAATGACCGGTTTAAAAGACTACATTTAGAGATTGTTTTAGAAACTAATAAAGTTAGATACCAATTTAGACACAGTGAATGATTTAGTAATTGACTTTAAAAATTGAATTAGAAGCTAATGTAGTGACCAATTACTGAGACTAAATTAGGGACCAAATTTTCATTCGTGTTTAAAATGACAGTTATTGTCTTGTTGATTTGGGATAAAATTGTAACTACTTATGTTGTTTGGTAGGACTTTTATCAATGTTATTTGCGGCCCCTAAATCAGTGGATAAATTTCCTAATATTATATAAACCAATTTGATAATTTAATTTGTAGAGAGATATGAAGCTAGTAAATCACATACATTTAGACTCACTCCACCACAAATAATCATAAATTAAGAACATCTAATGATCTCTTGAGGAAACTGCGATGCACTCTCCTCTATTTCATCTCTTTTTATTTTTTTTCCTTTTGTCAGTCTTATTGATCAACAAAAAGTATATCATTCATCCTTATCATTTTCATTTATTTGATTCGAGCGCATACATTAAGAGAGAGAAAATCATATAAGCACTGGTATAATTGTAGAACCATGATCACACTAATCTAGCTGGAGATGCGTGCAAAACGTCTATTGCTGTTCAAGTTCGGCGGTTTAAACTTGAAGGTATAGAGAATGGATATTTGAATATTTGAAGGGTCTATTTCTAGGGTATAAACAAATTAAAAAGATCCAGCTAACCATCATCTATGCACAGTGGCGTAAGTTGCCCAAACTTAGCATTCTATATAATGCATCTTCTCGTATCCGAATGAAATGATTACTGCACATGGCACAAATTTCATATTTTAAGGAATGTCTAAGTTATAGATCAATAGTTTATAATATATTCAACTAGTAGAGATAGGGAATATGTTAAGTTACTAGCTAGGCAAAGCTCGGATCTCGTAATATACCGCAATTACAGCCCAATACACACACACGTACATCTTTTATGAACACGAGTATTTGGTAACTTAAGCACAACGTTAAAATGTTCAGTACAATTATAAGCACAAACAATAGTTTTTATATCATTAGCATTACATATATAAATATTGCATGCCATAATATATGTTGAGAGGGACGAAATTACAATTGCAGAATGAAATGTGGAGATTATGTACTTGTGATTTATAGATTTACAAAATTAAAGGTAGAGATTCTGTATTATACATAATTTTTTATAAATTTTTCGTGCTATAATCAAGACGTCACTATAACTAATACTTGCATAAGGTATAAGTGTAGAAAATCAAAAGCTGAAGATGATATTAAAATAGTTTCAGCATGTATTTTAACATGTATAAATTAACTTTAGCATATAAAAAATGTATAAATAAAATTTATTATTTTATTTGAATGGTTGTTAATTTGTACCTGTAGACATCTCATGCAAGAACTACACCATAACTATATCACATTTTTTTTATGTGTATATCCTACCATTTTAAAATTTTTATTGAGCAAGTTAATGGAGAGAGAAGATTAAAAGCTCGGCTATATATTGAAAAGAACGATTCCATAATTGAATAAACAATTCCAAATATTTGTCAATGTTGATGATGCACTGTTCCCGTTAAATTCTATTATTTATTTAATTTTAATTCATTCCAATATTTTATTTAATTAATTATTTGTAATATTATTTTTTTATATATAGATATGTCATTAGGTGGTATTGATCCTCTCCGACTCGGTCACTTGACAATAATAAAAAATAGACAAGTGAAAAGAAAAAATAATATGTGGTTAGACTATTACCTCCTAGAGATAGTCTATCATCATCTATTTCATCCGGTCTGCTTCGAATGTTGTACCTACATCATCTCCACCTTCAACTGAAGTTAGATCATCCTCATTCCCGATTGATTCACATGGATTGTTTCTAGTACCTATATCTACACCATCCCCATCCCTAACTGTAGTGAACATACCTACTGATGAAAATGTTCCAAATTTGGCCATGGAAGACCCCCTCCCCCCATGATCATCCTACGATTACACTTATCAATGGAGCATAAGTATTAATTACAAAATTTAAATAATTATCATTATATATCATACATCATTTGATCTTTTAATTTTTCATGAATTATTTTTTCTATTTAAGTTTCATCCATCTAAGGTTGCGACAAAGGCTATCACATTGTCCATTAGGCAACAATTTGGTAATCCATGGCCTATATGGGGAGCAATTCCAAAAGATCATCAAGAACTATTTTTCCAGCGTTTTAAGGTAACTTATTCACCTCTTAACGAATTAGTTCAATCGTTGAAATAGATAGCTCATGTTTTAGTATTTTTTTTTTCATTTTTGCTCTATATTTAATATCCTTCTTTTTTGCTGGAAAATCAATAATAAGTAATGTTGATTTTGTTTTATTTGATCTGAAATTGCAAAACTGATATTTTGCTAACTATGTGTCATTTCATAACTATGTGATGCTTTAGAGAAAATTGATTTGGAGACTCAAGGAAGAGAATGACATTAAGAAAACTTTTAACTTGAAAGTCTCTCATAGAGTTTTTAAGATGTTTAGGAATGCCCAAAATGAAAATAAAAGGTCATATTGGATTGGAGATCGTGTCTGGAATGATTTGTTACTACATTGGAATGCACCTGGGTATCATTCCAAGTGTGCATAGGCCAAAAAAAATTGGGCATTTGAAAAGGGTTGGTGTAAACACATAGGTGGTTCTATTAGCTTTGCAGGATCACGTCATTCACTTGGTATGTACATTAAAATTATAATACATACTTCTTTGTACTTGTTTAATTTACTACTTAATATTTGTTTTATAATGTTTGTTAATAGTTAGAGGAGCTTGGTCGATTTGCATACATAGATGAGGTCTTTCAACAAACTCATTCACGAAATGATACTGGTCAATTTGTTGATGACAAATCTCTAGGCAGACACATGTGAGACCATTATCTTGCATGCTTTTTTTTTAAAATGTTTATTATATTTATGAAATAATGACTGTTTATGAATGACAAGAAGGTTTTGAGGCTAGACTATCTCAAGATAGGTCTAATGATGTTGGTGAATCACAAATCACTCCTTTATACCCTGCTGAAGAATAAAGACTTAGGACTTGGTTTTGGGTTGCAGTTGCGGGACCAAAACGTAAGGGATGCCTTTACAGTACTGGAGATCTTGCTCATACTTATAAATGTGGAGATGACAGCTTCATGCAGCATATGCAAGGATCTTCCAGTCACTCTTAAGATTCAAAGGAGATTTATTGACTAAGGGAGAAGCTTCGTTAATCAAAGGAGGAGACGTGTGTATTGTAGTCAATTGTACTTCAGTTCCTATCTCCTGAAGCGTAGAATATTATTCATCAACATCCTAACCAACAACTACAACAAGACAATGGCCAACCAAATGACCAGCAACAACAACACAATGACCAACAAACATATAACCAACAACAAGACGATGAATATTTTGATTACTAACTTAGCAACACAAAATTACTATTGACATATTAGACATTTTGCTTTTATTTTAGATTTATTTTGAATTTAAGTGATTTGTTTTGGATTTATGAATTTGAGTATTTCATTAATTACATGTGTTAATTCAAATATTGACATTAATTAATATAAATGAAAAAAATACTAAATTATTGATGTTAAATAAAAAAATTAAACAAAACCAATTATTGACGGTTTTTTCAACAAAAATATCCATTTGTAATTATCGAAAGAATTGTCCATCAAAAATTATTGACGGACAACAAAAATCCGTCTGTTAAAATTTCCTATGAACATTTTACCAACAGATTTGGGTTTGTGGAAATATTAAATTGTCAACAAATTTTTTAGATTACTGACGAATTTGTGCGTCAGAAATATACCTTTTTTTGTAGTGGTTCAATTCACTCCTTATGGAGATTTCAGAATTTGTCATTCCATTCCCACACATATCTGGAAACTTATTTAATATTTAGTATGGGGTGTATTAGCAAGAGGTAGGGGATGAGGAGCCACAAAAGCACATCAATTGGACTAGAAGACTATATAAATATATGGAACCTTATGTTTCAAAGTGTCCTAGCTAGATCTCCATATCTGAATTATAGAGACCTTAACATTGGGGTAAATAATAAAAATGGCTACACAAGCTACAACCAAGCCAGTATTTGGGGTCTTTAAGTATTTCAACAACTTTAAGAGATTGGCAACAGTGAAGACCAAGGTTGATCCTCAAAACTTCTTCAGAAATGAACAAAGCATACCTTCTCTTGTGTCGAAGGGACGCAAATAGAATTCCTTGGATATAATAAGCGGTGGATCACCACCTAGTTCATCAAGCGTTATTTCTTTTATGCATTTATAAACTTAAATACTTGTTATATAGAGATTAGTTGAGACCATTGATATGTGATGATACAAATTAAACCACCTAAGATATTTTTGAGGAATATGAAACCCAAAACCTCATTTTTAAACACAATCAATAAAAAATTGACAACTAATTAAACTAAAGACTAAATTAGTCACATGATCTTTTATGGTTATTTTATGTTGTAATTTCATCTTTTATTTTTTAAAAGATGAAAAATGGTCCCTTAGTTATTAAAAATTATAAAATGATCCCTAAAGTAATTTTTTTATTGCATTGTTTATCCCAAAAAGATAACGGGAAATATGTTATGAAAAAATTACTTAAGAGTAATAAGTATTGTTAATTTTAAAAAGAAATAAAATATAGGTATTTTAATTTACTATATCTTTGTCACTACTTAGAGTCTAAATAATTCTAGGTTAGCCCTTACAAGATTTTATAAAACCTATAGAAGACCATTAACAAAATTTGGAAAATTTGCAAATTGGTCCTTAAGAAATGGATATAAATTTTTTTGAAAGTAATGGACCAAATAAAACTCTAGTATCACTAATAAAACATATTCTACCTAAACTTAGTTAATCGGTATCAGTTAATTTTAGCTTGATTAAAAAATAATGAAGGAAATTTTAGTCATAAATCAAATTTTAATTAAGGATTAATTAGAACATTAGGCTGATCAATGAGATTTCACCTGTTGCACTAATTGTGGAAATTATTTACTAGCTAGATGAATTAGTTGAGTATAAACTACTAATTTTTATCCTTAATAATAACGATCCATTGGCCAATGATGTTCGTTTAGAAAATGAGAACAGAGAGGAGAAGGACATTGTTGATGAGGACATTAATGAGGAGGAAAATTGATGAGAAAGAAGACAATTAGAATAAGTTATGTAAGTCGACAACAAACAAAGTGGGGCAGTTTAATTTCTCCTTATGCAAATGGGCCTCATGACAATCCATTTTCTGTTTAAAGAGTGTTTAATGGAGTGTCTGTTTATTACCTTATACTGGTTTACGTCTTCTTGTGGTCTTAAGCTCTTAATATGCAAATGATGTTGCCCACTCTCTTGTAAGGGAGGCAACATCTCATGTTAGGCTCAAAGTTTATCACCGTGTTCCTACTTGTATTGTCCAGACTTTTATCAATGAAATGACGTGATCCAGTTTCTGTAAAAAACCATGCAGGAGCACGAACAACTGTCAAGAGGCTCGGGCTCATGCAAGCAACGTGTTTTGGTAGTTTTTATAAATACTTGTGTGTGTTTATTAATTAGGAGGGGATCTCTTTGAAAGAAATGATGGGTCACTTAATTATTACTGTGAGGGATGGGTTTTACATACAGGTCGAACATAACTGCTTGTATTCAATTCCAGGTACTGCTGGTATAACTATCAACAAATTATCTTTTTTGACTGAAAAAAAAAAGTTATGTAAGTTGACATTGTACAATTTTGAAAAACTCAAATAGGAAGGTTATTTAACAATATTGCTTTTGCTGATTTTAAAAAAAAAAGGTTATTTTACATTCTGTTGGTCGCGAATAAGTTGCATATCTCTTGGTTTTTGTATGTATCTACTAAAGAGAACCAACTTTAGTTATAAAAATAAAAGCGAGAGAGAGAGAGAGAGAGAACCAACTTTGATTTTTGGTATTGACTTTTGATTCTTGTAACATGTAAGTGAATACTGTTAAATTTGACCATTGAAGCTATTTATATGGTTGTTGATTTCAATGACCGTTTTAAAAGACTAAATTTAGAGATTGTTTTAGAAACTAATAAAGTTAGATACCAATTTAGACACAGTGAATGATTTAGTAATTGACTTTAAAAATTGAATTAGAAGCTAATTTATGACCGATTTCTGAGACTAAATTAGGGACCAAATTTTTATTCATGTTTAAAATGACAGTTGCTGTCTTGTTGATTTGGGATAAAATTGTGATCACTTATGTACTTTGGTAGGACTTTTTTATCCATGTTATTTTCGGCCCCTAAATCAGTGGATAAATTTCCTAATATTATATAAACCAATTTGATAATTTAATTTGTAGAGATATGAAGCTAGTAAATCACATACATTTAGACTCACTACACCACAAATAATCATAAACTAAGAACATCTAATGATCTCTTGAGGAAACTGCGATGCACTCTCCTCTATTTCATCTCTTTTTATTTATTTTTTTCCTCTTGTCAGTCTTGTTGATCAACAAAAAGTATATCATCCATCCTTATCATATTCTTTAATTTGATTCGAGCACATACATTAAGAAAGAAAAAAAAAAACATATAAGCACTGGTAGAATTGTAGAACCATGATCACACTAATCTAGCTGGAGATGCGTGCAAAACGTCTATTGCCGTTCAAGTTCGGCGGTTTAACACGTATAATCCAGTGGAACATGTCAAAATAGATATGCTTTGAACGTCGGCTTTGAGACTTCGAGTTTTTTCAGGTTATCAATGAAGATAGATAACTAGGAAGGTTTTCTTGACGTTGAAGTTATGAACGTATATGTTGTCAAATGTCAATTATATTGTTATCCTCATATTCGTAAATGAATCATGGAGAAATTGTTACTTTTCTTGGAATTAATTTGCGCGCTGACCTTTGACTTCAATAATGTCGATGCTATTGAGAAAATGTAAATGACTTGAAGGAACCATACATTTTCCTATCTTTATTAGTTTAAATTAATAATTCGGATATTATCGAAGACGACTCAATATAATATAAGTCTAGAATTCAAACAAATTTTATGATGATATCATTTTAAAATAATTTATTAAAATTGTTATAATTTTATTTAAAGTTTACCTTTTAAATTTTAATATATTTGGGATGAGATTACTTATTAAATTATTATAGTTAATTACTAATTTGCGTGCTGACCTTTGACTTCAATATATAATATCGATCCTGTTGAGAAAATGTGAATGACTTGAAGAAAAACCAAACATTTTCCTATTTTTATTAGTTTAAATTAATAATTCAGGTATTATCAAAGACGACTCAATATAATATATAATTATTTATCTAGAACTCAAACAAATTTTATGATGACATCATTTTAAAATAATATATCAATATAATTATAATTTTAGATAAAGTTTACCTTTTATTTGGGATAAGGTTACTTATTAAAATATTATAATTAATTATTAATTTGTTTGCTGACCTTTGACTTCAATATATAATATCGATCCTATTGAGAAAATGTGAATGACTTGAAGAAAAATCATACATTTTCCTATTTTTATTAGTTTAAATTTATAATTCAGGTATTATCAAAGGCAACTCAATATAATTTAGAATTATTTATCTAGAATTCAAACAAATTTTATGATGATATCATTTTAAAATAATATATCAATATCATTATAATTTTACATAAAGTTTACCTTTTATTTGGGATAAGGTTACTTATTAAAATATTATAATTAATTATTAATTTATGTACTGACCTTTGACTTCAATAATATCTATCCTATTGAGAAAATACGAATGACTTGAAGAAAAATCATGCATTTTCCTATTTTTATTAGTTTAAATTAATAATTCGGATATTAGGATAGGCAATTAAATATAATATACATCAAACAAATTTTATGATGATATCATTTGGATAACTTATTTGGATAAGTTTGCTTATTGAAACACTGTTAACTTCAGGTAAGATTTTATTAATTTTAATTTTTAAAAACTTTTATCTGATAAAGAAGCTTTTATTGAAATTGTTGACATTTTTATTCTATAATAAGTAATTCTTGTTATTGAAAGAAGAAAAAATCTTCTTAATTATTTTTAAGGTTTTTGTAGAATCTTCTGCTTCTTCTTATGCAATTGATATATTATAATTATATTATTTTCTTAGTATAATCCCTTTTAAAAGTTACAAAATAAAAAAGTATTGAAGTTTGAAAAAGAAAATATTTATAATGCTTGGAAAGCCTAATAGGTGATTAAAGTTTAAGGTAATTAGTTTTTGGTGGCTCTAATTAATTTCAATGGTGTCAACAATATTTTAGAAGATATGTGTATTTTAAGATGAGAAAATTTAACTAATAACAAATAATGTAGTTAATAATTAGAAGCAGAGAACCAAACCAAGACAAAAATTTAAAAAAGATGGGGATATAAACATTCCCATTTTGAAAACTTTGGATGCGTTTATTTTTCGGATTAAAATTTTATTATGAAAGAATGTAAACATGAGAATGTAAATATTCTTTTATATTTGTTACAGGTTTTGATTTTTTTATTTTTTCAAGTTATTTTTTATTATAATTGATTTTTTAAAATGTTGTAACTTTCTTTTTTACTATATTTTCCTGTAGTTTTATTCCCATGAAGAGAGATGAACTGTAATATTCCCATGAAAATATGAAAAGTTATTTTATAATACATAAGTAACTTCTATATTTACTTTTTTATTTAAAATACTTTGAATTTTAAAAAATAATCCTAAAAATATTAAAATGTAGTCGAACACATTTCAAGGCATCATATTCTTAGGAATATGATTCCACTGAATACAAAATCATTTCTTGAAACAAGTGCTTCCAAAGAATCTCTAACTTTTTAAAAGAAAAGTTGTATTCTGAATACAATTTATTACAAACATAAAGGAGTTATTTATGCCCTAACAATATAAAGTAGTTATATATCTATTGTTCATTTAAGTATCAAAGTGTTTTATGTATTTTCAAATCGGAATGAACGATCAATAAATTTAGTTTAATTGATTGAACATAGAATGTAATTGATTGAATATATATATATATATATATATTGTAGATACCACATATATAATCCATGAGAAATAATCTTCGTCAATTAGAATTGACCCATTATAAATGACGAAATTATTTTTCAAAAAATTTAACACAATAACATAGTCAGGATTTAAATTTGAGATGAATGGTTAAGTTAGAATAACCCTAATAAATTGATCTACACACTCTCTGTATTTCCAAAAGCATATTTGAATGTTGTAACAAATTTATTTTACTATCATTGTTAATATTGTGCTAGAAACGAGAAGGTGATTTAATGCTAGTAATATTGTGTCTTCTTATATCTCAATTAAATGCTAAATCACAAGAAATTACGTATCTTTTATGAAAATTTCATTTCTACCATTTTATCTTTATTTTTTAAAAAATGCTTATAATTAAAGTAAATCTAGTTTACTTAATTTGATAGAAATTAAAAATTAATTGATACATTATGAAATTATTTAATTTTAACTTATTCAAAATTATTTGTTTATATCAACTTATCTTAAAAAGTTTGCCCATGATTACGTACGATATGATGAATTATCTGACTTAATTTATAAAATTCATATTATGAAAATATATCAATGTAACCTGTTTAAGTGAAAAAGATTTGATTCTTCGTAAAAAAATCTCAAAGTTTGAATCAGATAAATAAATAAAAAAATGAGCACTAATAAAACTTCGCTTGTTATATTGTTGCACTAAACCTATTTTCGTTAGTGAAGTTTATGAGAACATCCCATATTTAATTCCTTGTACGTACAAGCAACTTTGCTCATCTGAAAAGCTGGGTCCCACTATATTTTTTTTTATTTTTGTATAGAAAAAAAGGAAGAAACCAACTACTTCAATATTATCTCTTTTTTAAATAAAAATGTTTCTTGAATAATTTTAAATTGTCTATAATTTGATAAAGAAACAGATGAAAAAAATAATTGATTTTATTGATGAAATAATATGATAAGAATAAAGAGATAGAAAAAAAAAGATTTATTGATAGGATGTTTCAAATTTCCGGTTTTCTAAATATAATCACTCTTTTTAAATTAAAGATCTCTAAAATTAAAATAAAAACAAAAATGGGTGATTTAATATTCCAAAAACGAAATAGAAAGCGAATATGAGGATAAAGTTGCTCTGAAATCTGAATATGGAAGGTTTAAGACAAAGGGAAAAAAAATCTTAGAAAAGATAATTATTCAATTATCGGAAGGATTTTCAAAATGCAGCAGTACGTGAAGATTCCATTGTACAATTGCGTGCACATATGCATGAATTGCACGTTTGGTGATTGTACTTGTTTTCGTACGTTGAAATTTCTTCATGTATAATTCGTAGAATAGTCTTCAACTAGTTTACGTGCTTGAATTGTCTGATGTCTCCTCCCATATGGCAGAATTTTGGCACGCGTTGATAAATCTAGTGTCTCCACTTTAGGATCTTAATTAACATCAAACTCCTGACTACTATAAATAAGAGGTTTCGCATTTCTCTTTTTCAAATCGCACCTCTCATATGCACAACAACACACCATCAACAAAAATGATGCGTCTAAGCTCGTATTTTGTCGTAGCCATTGCTCTTCTCTTTTCATTTACACCTTCTTCGTCAGCAAATACTCATGAAAACTTTGTTCAATGTCTTTACAATTATCCCCATAATAACAATGTCACCTCAATCTCCAACGTCGTTTACACCCAAGCCAACTCTTCATACTCCTCTATACTTGACTTTTCCATTCAAAACCTTAGGTTCTCCAACGCAAGCTCAAAACCCCTTGTGATTGTGACACCTCTCACTGTTTCCCACATTCAAGCCACCATAATCTGTTCCCAACGCTATGGCATGCAGATTCGAACCCGAAGTGGAGGCCACGATTACGAGGGTCTCTCCTACGTTGCCAAGGATCCATTTGTCGTCCTTGACCTCATAAACCTTCGAAAAATCGAAGTGGACGCAGAAAACAGCACTGCATGGGTTCTAGCTGGTGCAACCATTGGTGAACTTTACTACAGCATTAGCCAGAAAAGCAAAACACTAGGGTTTCCAGCAGGTGTGTGCCCCCCTGTGGGAACTGGTGGCCATTTCAGTGGTGGTGGCTATGGATTCTTGATGCGTAAGTTCGGTCTTGCTGCTGATAATGTGATTGATGCTCACATAGTTGATGTGAAGGGTAATCTTCTTGATAGAGAAGCCATGGGTGAGGATCTGTTTTGGGCCATTAGAGGAGGTGGGGGAGCAAGCTTTGGAGTCATCGTGGCTTGGAAGATAAAACTTGTTTCAGTTCCATCAACTGTGACAGTGTTTAGGGTTCCAAGGACATTGGAACAAAATGCAACCGAGATTGTTCATAAGTGGCAGCTTGTGGCGAATAAACTTGACGAGGACCTAACCATAAGGATCAACTTTGGTAGGGCAACAAGTGAAAATGGGAACCTAACAGTTCAGGCACAATTTGAATCCATGTATCTTGGAGGTGTGGATCAGCTCATTCCTTTGATGCAAGAGAGCTTCCCAGAGTTGGGTTTGGTCAGAGAAGATTGTATTGAGACGAGTTGGATAGGTTCAATTCTCTACATGGCTGGATTTACAAACGGTGAATCCACTGATGTTTTGCTGAACAGAACTCAAGCAAACGGTGTGTCGTTCAACAAAGGAAAATCTGATTATGTGAGAGATCCCATTCCTGATGTAGGGTTAGAAGGGTTATGGCCCTTCTTTTTTGAAGATGAGGGTCAATCTTCTTTTGTTCAATTCACTCCTTATGGTTCTAGGATGGATGAGATTTCGGAATCCGAAATTCCATTCCCACATAGAGCTGGAAACATATTCCATATTCAGTATGGGGTGTCTTGGCAAGAGGAAGGGGATGAGGAAGCACAAAGGCACATAAACTGGATTAGAAGAATGTATAGTTATATGGAAACTTATGTTTCAAAGTCTCCTAGGGCTGCATATTTGAATTATAGAGACCTTGACATTGGGGTAAATAATAACAAGGGCTACACTAGCTACAGCCAAGCCAGCGTTTGGGGCCTTAAGTATTTCAAGAACAACTTCAACAGATTGGCAAGAGTGAAGACCAACGTTGATCCTCTAAACTTCTTCAGAAACGAGCAGAGCATACCTTCTCTTGTATCCAAGGGACGCAAATTATAGATTTCCGTGATGCAGTAGTAAATGTCATTATAAAATAAGCTGATTCGTTATTTTAGTTTTTTCTTCTTCTGTAAAATGCAGCATTCATCATAAAATAAGCTGCTTAATTTATTGTTTTACTTTTATGTGTATAACATGCAGAATTCATCAATATTCCTTAATCAGTTTCATATCTACTAAATTATTTTGCTGGCTTATGTTAACTCGTCAGTCACACTTGTTTCCTTATTATTTTCTATAGGTTCATCTTATAGCGAAAGACCTTAAATAATCATACTCCAATGGTGCTATATATTAATATTTCTCAAATGCAAAACCCTATAGTCTTAATATGCAATATTCATTATGTGATTTTTAAAGATATCAATATCTAAAAGGTTGGCACTACAAGCAAATCTGTATTTAGAGTGTTGGTTACAAGTTGACGCTAAATGAGACTTTACATTTGAACCTATGATCCTAGCTAGTGGTACACAAAAATAGATTTCTTCGTGTTTGGTATGAAATAATGTTGGATTGGCCGACACCTAAATTGAAGTTATGACAAAAAAAAAGGTTTGACGGACACTAAATTAAATAAAAGCTAGCGTTTATAAATAAATACGAATAATTAAAGTAAGCTTGACTAATAGTATATATCTCTATAATTTTTTTTTAAATAGTTTTCTTTATTTTTTGTTGTTCTTAAAAACCTAGGTGCACATTAATTAAAATTAGAGAAGTCTAATTACTACTAGAAAATAAATTTTTTAATATCAATTTTTATAGACTTTTAATATTTTTTAATATCGAAATTATTGTCGTTAAAAATATTTAACATTAATGATAAAAACTGATGTATAGTTGTATATGACAATTATATTTATTTATTTCTGTATTACTTTTATATTAACTATGTACTAGAAAATATATATTTTATATCGCTCACATAACATCAATTTATATAAAAATTAATGTTAATAAATTAACGGTAACATTATTATAAACAAGGAGACGTTAACATATTATCAACAACAACAACAACAACGCCTTATCCCACTAGGTGGGGTCGGCTACATGGATCAACTTTCGCCATAATGTTCTATCAAGTACCATACTTTTATCCAAATCATTAAGTTTGAGATCCTTTTTGATAACCTCTCTTATAGTCTTTTTGGGTCTTCCTCTGCCTCGAATTGTTTGTCTTCTCTCCATCTGGTCTACTCTCCTCACTACAGAGTCTACCGGTCTTCTCTCTACATGCCCAAACCACCTAAGTCTATTTTCCACCATCTTCTCTACAATAGGCGCTACTCCAACCCTCTCTCTAATAGTTTCGTTTCTAATTTTATCCTGTCGAGTCTTACCACACATCCACCGCAACATCCTCATCTCCGCTACACCTACTTTATTCTCATGTTGGCTCTTGACCGCCCAACATTCTGTTCCGTACAAAATCACCGGTCTTACCGCAGTCCAATAGAATTTTCCCTTTAGCTTGATCGGTATCTTTGCATCACATAACACCCCCGATGCTTTTCTCCATTTCATCCATCCTGCTTGAATGCGATGATTCACATCCCCTTCAATTTCCCCATCATCCTGTATTACAGACCCAAGATATTTAAACCGTGTGACTTGAGGGATAATATGGTCTCCTATTTTCACCTCTGAGTTAGAAACCCTCCTTCTTTTGTTGAACTTACATTCCATATACTCCGATTTGCTTCTGCTTAGGCGAAAGCCATGTGTTTCTAGAGCTCGTCTCCAAGTTTCCAACCTCTCATTCAACTCCTCCCTCGACTCTCCAAGGAGGACTATGTCATCTGCAAAAAGCATGCATCTCGGCGCTATCTCTTGGATTTGTTCCGTGAGGACATCCAGAATTAAGGTAAAAATGTAGGGGCTAAGGGCTGACCCTTGATGCAAACCAATTGTGATGGGAAAATCGTCTGACTCTCCATCCTGTGTCCTAACACTAGTCGATACCCTATCATACATATCTTGGATAGCTCGAATATATGCAACCCTAACCCCTTTCTTCTCTAGAGCTTTCCACAAAATCTCTCTAGGCACTCTATCATACGCTTTCTCCAAGTCAATAAAAATCAAGTGCAAGTCTTGTTGGGCCATGCAATATTGCTCCATCACCCGCCGTAATAAATAAATCGCTTCCATGGTCGACCTTCCCGGCATGAAACCAAATTGATTCTCAGTAACTTTAGTCTCCTTTCTTAATCTCCGTTCGATCACTCTTTCCCATAATTTCATGGTATGACTCATGAGCTTGATTCCCCTATAATTTACACAATTTTGTATATCCCCCTTGTTCTTATAGATTGGCACTAACGTGCTTCTCCTCCATTCCTCCGGCATGCGTTTTGACCTCATAATTTCGTTAAAGAGTTCGAGAGCCACTCAAGACCTCTATCTCCAAGAGTTTTCCACACTTCAATAGGTATGTTGTCTGGCCCCACCGCCTTACCGTTACTCATTCTTTTCAACGCTTCCTTTACTTCCTGTTTCTGAATCCGACGATAGTACTTATAGTTCCGGTCCTCTTCTCTTGTGTCTAGACTGCTAGAGTCATATCCATATCCATCATTAAATAAGTTGTGGAAATACGCCTTCCACCTTTCCTTGATATCTTTTTCATGCACTAAGACTTTGCCTTCTTCATCCTTAACACACTTTACTTGATCCAAATCTCTAGTCTTCCTCTCTCTACCCTTAGCGTTAACATATTATCAGTTTTAAGAAAATCGATGTTAATTATTAAATTTAATATTGATTTTGAAAAAAAAATTGATGTTATATACTGAATAATAGTTAACTAATGTAGAGAATAAAAAGATGAAAAGTAGCACAAAATCTTTCCAGTTAGGCTTCATCTGAAGATCGAAGTACTGCAACTGTACGGTACTTGATATCCAGTAATATAATTTGTTGTTCTTTCAGAGAGACTACATGTTTGACTTTGCGGTAATCACAATTTAATTAAAATTAAACAAAGCGGAAAATTTGAATAGTTAGTAGATTTTAGAGAATAAAAGGATCAAAATGAGAATTAAGTTAAACAAATGCAAAAGAAAAAATTAAAATTTAGGATAATCAATAAGAAAACTTTTATGATTGAATTTTGGGTAAATAATTATTTTTATCCTTATATATGTAATTCATTGAAAAATGCATTTTTAAAAAATAAAAATATAAAATTTAGTTTTCAAAAGTGTAAAAAGTACAACAAATAACTTTCATCCCTCTTCGTTAATAAAATAATTTACGTGACATAAAAGGACAAATTTATCATTGAAATGATTATCAACGTGACCGTCTCTAATTGTCAACATGGGGTGTATTTGTTATATAATATTTTTTTTGACTTTTTTTCTTCCCACTTCACTGATAAATGTGTCCCTGAAAGATGAAAATATGAAATTTAGTCTTCAAAAGTGTAAAAAGTACAACAAATACATGCATATGTTAAATTTTGTCCGTCACCGTTAATAAAATAGTCAAAATTTGAGAAGTGAAATATGAGATATATTCATATTTTATTTATAATAAATTATGACTAATTATTATAACTTGAAAAAATTTATAATGATTAGTACACTGTTACAATGTTTATTTTGGTAAACTAGTATAATGTTTATTTTGAATAATTTCTATTGTGACAGACAAATTATGGTTAGTAATCAATATTAATGTTATTATTATGCTTGTTTTAAACTATGTTTGTCAATATATTTTTTTAAGTAATTATTATAATATTATATTTATAACGATAAAAAAAATGACAAAAATTTACTCTAAAATTATATTTTATCCTTAAATGAAATGAAATTTCAGATCTAATAAATTAGTTCGATAAAAACATATTGATATTTAAGTCCAATAAAAAATTATTGACATCTTCATCAAATAATGATAATTTATTGACATTTTGATCCAATGAGACATACTAACATTTAGGTTTAAAACAAATTATTGACGTTTTCATCCAATAAAAAAAATATTGACATTTTTCATCCAACAAAAAATTACTAATATTTATGTACAAAAATGATATCTTACTAATATTTGTATCTAATCTAGTCAACATGATCATATTATATTAGCAATCATTTTAGTGATAAATTCATTCTTGTGTATCACGTATGCGATTTTATTAATAGTGATGAACAGAAGTTAAGATATATATGTTGTACTTTTTACAACGACTAAATTTTATATTTTCATATTTCAGAGATGTATTTGTCACCGAATTATATATTTAGAGACAAAAATGACTATTTTTACTTGAATTTTTCTCAATGACCTTCCTATTGGACTAGTTTCCTTACCTTAATTATTATTTTTATTGGTTCTAATAGTTAGTCGTACGGGTCTCCCATCGGGTCCTGCTATGCCAAAAGCAAGAGATATCTCTTTTTCCTTTTTTCATCCATCTTTTTTGATAAAAACTAAAAGAAAAAGAAATTATTATTTAAATACAATTCGCTCAATTCAACCCAATATTTATAATAAAATATAAGTGATTTCTATTTCATAGGATCTCTTGGCTCAATTAAGAGGAATTATGGAAAGAACATGTTCAAAATCTTGAATTCCTCTCTCTCCTCTTTGTCCGTGAATTAATTTGTTTATTTTTTTTAATTGGTAACTTAATTTAAGATGACTTTCATTTTACTTTTAAGAATTTTACTTTTAAGATACAGGGAGGTATCTAATGTAATTGATCCTTACTTAATTTCATAAGTTCAATTAAAATCATTACACCATATAAATTGATTACTTTCTCAAATAATTAAGCATACTTTCATGATTTAAATATAAATTTCATTCTCTATATTGTTTCATCGTTTGATTCACTTTTTTAGTTCTTCCCTAAGTTTAACGATTCACTTTTTAGTTCTTTATTAAGTATTTAAGATTATGAAAAAAAGAAGGGATTAAATTATGAAAAAAAGAAAGGATCAATTAATCCCTTTACATAGATAAAAGGATAAATAAATTTGAACACCTCAAATGTTATCCGATATATAGTGAAAAAGAAAAAAGAAAAGAAAAATATAAATACATGATAAGTGATAAGATGTGATAGAAAAAAATAAAAAATATTGGTGAGGTGTTTGAATTTATTGAGTGTTCAAATATATGTTTCTAGATAAAACCAATAAAGAAAGAATCAAAAGAAAAACTCAATCAATTTAACGTTGGTGTTCGACTGAAATGGTTGGGCAGTAGTGGCATAGAGATGGTGCAGTGATGGTTACCGAAAGAAGAAGAATCATTAAAATTATTCTTCCAACACTAATTTAAATGTAGCGTCGAGCAAGTGCATTTTTAATAAGAATGGGCCAAGTGTATTAATTATACTTTATCGTCAATCTAGCCAACACTAAATCATAATTAATGCACCGTCTCAATTAGCTTAAGCAAAATACTTACTCCAGATTTAAATATAAGAAAAAGAATTAGGAAAATACAAATCAGCACCCTAAGGACACTCTTTTAAAATTTAAAATAGAAAAACAAAAAATTCTACTAACTATATTTTTTTTCGCTCACATATAATTTTTATATTAAATATTTACTCGATTTAATTCCTTAAATGATATTATAAGAAAACTGGTTAACAAGACCCCAAAAAAACTATTTCACATTAATTAAAAAAGTCGGTTAACAATTACATTTAATTACACGAATATCAATTAAAATATAAGTTATTTTACTATTCATTAATTAGAACTTGGTAAAATATGTTGTAGGTCCTTTCTAAATCTTGATCTCATAAATTTTTTTGTATTAATTTGATTTTTATAAATATAAAATATTTTTTTATTAGTTCTTAGTAGTAACTCTACTAGATGATAATCTAACATAATTATAAATTTACATATGTAATTTGATCCTAAGTGAATTAAATAATTTATGATGATTAAAACTTTTAAAATAAATTAAAAATTTAATTTCTAACATTTAAAAACTTCCAAAAATTACATTTTTTTGTTACTTTCTAGATAATTTTCTCACTTTCTAGGAAAAATAGAGGGAAAAATAAACTAACAATGAGTTGATATCTTTTGAATGTATTTAAAAGAATAAACAGAAGTAAGTTTGTTAGTCATAGTGTAATAGATTTATTATTAAATATCAATAAAAATATATTTTATTTTTACAGGAATTAAATTAATACGAAAAGTTTTATAAAAAGAATTAATACTTTTCAATTTTTAAAGAATCTCAAATATATTTTATCCATTAGAATTTAATATAAAAAATCATTATAATTAAAATTCCTATTAAATGAATAATATGTTATGAAATTTACTTCTATTTAACTGTAAGACTAAAGACTTTTTTTTCTTATATTCAAGAGTAGTGCCATTAATTTGTTTTAGCGTAGATGTGCCACCGCTACACGTTGTCTTGAAACAGTCAAATTAATTGATATCCTTCATTACCACGCAATTAACCTCGATTAGGTGGACCATAAATATCGCTTTTAGGGTTGGCCTTCACCAATGCACGAATGACTTGGTCTTGGCTTTGACCGAAATTAGCGTTAGTTTAAGGTGAAACTAAGTTTCATTTTTAATTACGAATTTCATCCTTAAATTATTTAATTTGATCCCTAAATTTTTAAAAAATAGTTTAATTGTTAAGTTCTTAAAAATAAATTAGTTTAGTCCCTAAATTTAAAAAAAATTAATTTCATCTTCAAATTATTAAACATAAATCAATTTAGTTATCAAATTTTAAGAATTTGAGAATTAAATTAAATTATTTAAAATAATTTGAAGATTAAATTAATTTATTTTTTAAAATTTGAGAATCAAATTAAATATTTTAAAAATATGAGAATTAAATTAATTTATTTTTAAAATTTGAGGATCAAATTGAATTTTTAAAAATTTAGATAGCAAGTTAAATTATTTAAAATATTTTGGATAATAAATTGATAATTAAGTTTTTTTAAGAAAATGTTTTTATGCCTTTACTTTAGATTTGTGTCAATGCAATTAACATTAATAAGCAGCGTCGGTGTTGAGATTGATGCTGCATTGAGATGCTAAAGTGCACATTTCTTGTAGTGTAAATAAATGATGATATGTTATGAATTAACTATTTTAATGAAATTTATAACTAAAAATTATTATATTTAAAATATTTGTCAAATATCAATTATAATTCATATTATAATTATTGGTTTAGTTATCCAATATTAAATAATATATTTTATATTTCAATATTTGTTGATGAAATAATAATGGGTTATATTATTTTTTATTATTTTATAAATCTTTTAAATATGATTACATGGAATAAATAAAATTTATTTATTTAATAAATTATTAAATACTATCTATTAAATTTAAACTAAATATTCATTGTTTAAAACTACACATGTTTAATTATTATATATTTATTTATTTTCATTGTATCGGTTTCATTAATAACTCCAGCTTGTAACGTCATATGTATTGGTTTTATAACAATTTTTAAAGTTTGTTATCAATGTCAAAGTTACCAGAGAGTTTATAATAAATTCACACAATGTTCAATTAAGTTAGATTTCTTTTATTAGTGATTTTTAAATTAAATATCATTGTAAAAATATTTAATTTAGTTTACTGACTAAATTATTAACTATTTAATTTTTATTATGTCAAAAAATAAAATATTTATAATTTCTTAAATAAATATTAATTCATTTTTAAAATTAATTGTATTTTACCCTTTTTAGTTAAATATTTTTGTTAATAGTTTTAAATTATGGGTGCTGTTAACATGTGCCCTTAGGGCACATGTTAATGTGTAATAAATGATGGTTGGTCCCCACTTATTATACTTTGGAAAAAACAGCATCATAAATGTGGGACCACTTATTATACTTTGGAAGTTAATTTTCTCTTTGTCCAAAATAAAATAGGTGGGACCATGAGCCATTTATTACTCCTTAACATGTGCCTTAAGGGCACATGTTAACATTGCCCTTAAATTATAACCGCTAATATGTAATTTATATCATTAGAGGTTCTTATTATAAATTGCTAATGATATTTTTGGAATTAATTTTTTTAATTAATTTATAAATAATTATTATATTTATTTACTTATTTATAAGATTTGTTTAAAATTCCATATAAGTCAGTATAATATTTAATTATTTTAAATTTTAAATATATTTATTTACTTTGTGCCAATTCCTTCCATATCCTGAAATATCGTTTACCAATGGAAGTCAAATTATTTAGTAAAAGATTTAAAATTTTAAATACTGAATTTCTTCTCTTTCCTTGTATTTATTGTAGGATGCTGCCTATTGAATTCTGCGAGATGCCACTTACCCCTTTTCCATAAAAGCTTTAAGTAGGTGATTTAATGCTATTACTGAGAGAGAGAAGGGATTAAAATTCTAAATTAAGTAAACCTAGTTCGTTATGAATTGTATAGAGAAGGGATTAATTAAAATTCTTAATGACTAAGTAATTATAGTGCATTATGAATCCAGAAAAAAAAAAACTAGTTCATTGAATTGTATAAAAAAAAGTGTTACTCCCTCCATCACATAATTAAAAATAACCGTATAAAAAGAAAAAAATAAATCACAAAATAATTGTGATTTTAATTTTTCAATATAACATTAATCAGTTTTTTCCAATATGTTCCTTATAATATTAATGATGAAAAATAAAAATTAAAAATGAATTGATTATTTTTCTTGATTTTTATAAAATGGATAAAATTAATTTTGTAAAATTTTTATTCGTTTATTGATAAATCTAGTGTCTACACTTTCGGATCAATAAGGCAGGTGTTGATAAATCTAGTGTCTACACTTTCGGATCTTAAATGACACATTAAACTCCCGATCGACTACTATAAATTTGAGATTTCTCATTCCTCAAATTGCACCTCTCATATGCAAAACACCCCATAAAAAAAATGATGCATCTAAGCTTATATTTTACAGTTGTTGCCATAGCGCTCCTATTTTCATTTACATCTTCTTCAGCAGATACTCATGAAAACTTTGTTCAATGTCTTTATAATTATCCCAATAGCGGAACCTCAATCTCCAAAGTTGTTTACACCCAGACCAACTCCTCATACACGTCTACACTAGATTCTTCCATTCAAATTTCTAGGTTCTTAAACGCAAGCTCAAAACCCCTTGTCATTGTGACACCTTTGGTCATTTCCCACGTTCAAGTCACCATAATATGTTCCCAACACCATGGCATGCAGATTAGAACCCGAAGTGGAGGCCACGATTACGAGGGTCTCTCGTACATTGCCAAGGATCCATTTGTCGTCCTTGACCTCAAAAACCTTCGAGAAATTAAAGTTGACGTAGAAAAAAGCAATGCATGGGTTCAAGCTGGTTCAACTATTGGTGAACTTTACTACAGCATTAGCCAGAAAAGCAAAACACTAGGGTTCCCAGCAGGTGTGTGCCCCACTGTTGGCACTGGTGGCCACTTCAGTGGTGGTGGATATGGATTCTTGATGCGTAAGTACGGTCTTGCTGCTGATAATGTAATTGATGCTCACATAGTTGATGTGAAGGGTAATCTTCTTGACAGAAAAGCCATGGGTGAGGATCTGTTTTGGGCCATTAGAGGAGGTGGGGGAGCAAGCTTTGGAGTCATTGTGGCTTGGAAAATAAAACTAGTTCCAGTTCCATCAAAAGTGACAGTGTTCAGAATTGCAAGGACATTGGAACAAAATGCAACTGAGATTATTCGTAAGTGGCAGCTTGTGGCAAATAAATTTGACCAGCGCCTAATCATTAGGGTTGCGATGACAAGGGTAAATTCAAGTCAACGTGGGAAGCTAACAATACAAGCCAGATTTGAGTCCATGTTTCTTGGACGTGTAGACCAGCTTATTCCCTTGATGCAAAAGAGATTCCCAGAGTTAGGTTTGGTAAAAGAAGATTGTACTGAGATGAGTTGGATAAACTCAATTCTCTTCATGAAAGCTGGGTTAGTTGGATCCGCAAGCAATGAAACCCTTGAAGTTTTGCTGAACAGAACTCAAGCTGTTTTTTTGACATTCAAAGGAAAATCTGATTATGTGAGAAAACCCATTTCTGTTGTTGGGTTACGAGGCTTATGGCGCTTGTTTTATGAAGATGAGGCCCGAGATGCTTCGGTTGAATTCGCTCCTTATGGAGGCAGAATGGATGAGATTTCGGAATCTGAAATTCCATTCCCACACAGATCTGGAAACATGTTCCATATTCACTACGCGGTCTATTGGCAAGAGGAAGGGGATGAGGCAGCACAAAGGTACATCAACTGGCTTAGAAGATTGTACAAATATATGGAACCTTATGTTTCAAAGTCTCCTAGAGCAGCATATCTGAATTATAGAGACCTTGACATTGGGGTAAATAATAACTATGACTACACAAGCTATAGGCAAGCCAGTATTTGGGGTCTTAAGTATTTCAACAATAACTTTAAGAGATTGGCAAAAGTGAAGGTCAAGGTTGATCCTCAAAACTTCTTCAGAAACGAGCAAAGCATCCCACTTCTCGAGTCTGAGTGAAATAATTAGATATATAGTTATGAACCATCAAGTAATTAGTGTTGGCCCGTCTTTATATAACATGTATTCAGGATTTTCAATTTATGAGAAATAATGAGCTCCTTTTTTATTGAAACAAGTGAGATACTATTGGAAAGGGTTGTTAAATTAATTTTGTAATTTAAAAAAAAGTACATTTTGAGATGCATAAAAACTGTTTTAGAATCTTCAATTTTTTTTAAAATACATTTTAATATGATTTTGTGTAAAAACAATTTCAAAAAACTATCTTACAAGTATTTCTTTTTTAAAAAAATAACAATTTTTAAAACAATTCTAAGATAAAATTGTCTTAAAAATTAATACTTTTTTAAGATGATTTTGAAATCGTCATGAAATATTAATTTTTCACCACGACAACTACAACGACAATCATAAATTATCACTAAATGAACTTAGAAACCGTTATTAAATGTAATTTTTCCATGATTAAAATGGAATGGGTGGGCCAACTGGAATATTTTTGTATTATAATGATCGCTTAATTAAGGAGATAGTCTATGGTTTTGTTATAATTGTTTGTGTGTTGGGGGATATGGTTTGTCGGGGATTATTTTTGTTATGGAAGCTCTTGTTTCTAGCCCTTTGTCAATGATGAAGAAAATGGAATAGAGCAAAAACTAATTAAATGCATGTGCTTAAATTATTTTTCAAATATTTGCCAAAAAGGTTCTCCATACTCCACTGATGAACCAATTCAAGAGGAAGGAAAGCCAAGTTAACATGAATCGTTCTTGTCGCTATGATTGTACTGTCAAGGTTTATTTTTCCCACTAAATCATACAAAGTTATTTTGAAAAGTATTTTCTCTAATAGATCTACCTAGCACCACTAAAATACTCCTACACTTACTATTTTAATTTAGCAAGCATTAATAAGAATTTCACTTTACTGAATAACCAAAACTTCCTCAGAGGTTTATTACTTTCTTTATTCATTTTCTTCGACCATGACTGATGATTACTCTTACCACTATTATCTCATTTAATAATTTCATATAGTAAATAATTTTTATTAATTTACATAGTATTAAAATTATTTATGTTAAATTTTATCAGATTAAATAATAAAAAAAATAATCAAATGATTCATATTTTAATATATTTTTTAAAAATTATATTATGTTAATTTTTTAATATATATAAATGAGATAATAAATAATTTTAAATTAAGATAAAATTTTATATATATTATTCAATTAAAAGTTATTAAATAATATTATAATTAATCGAAGTTATCTCATGTATAATTTTTTTCATGTATATATATGAACTATAACAACGGATTCTCATTAACCAGGAAGTCAAGATTCTACTGTACAGCTGCGTGTATATGCATGAAATACGACTTTGGTCATACTTCCGTTACGTTGAAGTTTTTCTGTGTAGAAATTGTAGAATAATCTCTCTAGTTTGGCACAATAAGGTAAGCGTTGATAAATGTAGTGTCTACACTTATTGATCTTAATTGAAACATTTAAATTCCGACTACTACAAATTTGCGATTTCTCATTTCTCAACTCTCATGCATAACACCCCCATTAATAAAAATGATGCCTCTAAACCTATATTTTACCGTTGTTGCCATATCGCTCTTATTTTCATTTATATCATCAGCAGATACTCATGAAAACTTTGTTCAATGTCTTCACAATTATCCCCATAATAAGAATGCACCCTCAATCTCCAAGGTTGTTTACACCCAAACCAACTCCTCATACTCCTCTATACTAGATTTTTCAATTCAGAATCCTAGGTTCTCCAACGCACTACTAAAATAATAGTATTCTACAACGCGCATTTAACATCGGTGGTTCCAAAAACGATGTTATTTTAGAAGCAATGACATTTTAATAAATAAGTAATTTATTTTAACAACGTTTTTGCAAGAAATGATGTTATTTGCGCATTACAACATCGTTTTTGGAACACCATTGTTGAACTGCATTATTCAAGGACACGATGGTAATATTGTAAGTAACATGAATTGTGAGCAACATCGTTTTTTAACAAAAACGATGTAATTTATTCTATTCAACAACGTTTTTAAACAAACACATTGTGGTCTTGGGCTTTTTTTGTTTTTTATTCAGATGTAAACTTATTCTCGCTTCTCTCTCTCTTTCGGGCAAAGAACTCCTCAAGGAGGCCTTTAGGTCTTTGAGGATCAGAACTCTCACATTCAATCTCATAGAGTGTTCCAGAATCAAAACTTGTTTCATTCGCCACTCTCTCATTCTCTCTCCTTCGCCCTTGATCCCTTCCTTTTTCCCTCAAATTCCACGTCTCCTTCTCCTTGAAGTCCCTGACCTCCACCTTTCGTGCCTTCTCCGACGCCGAGGAGGATGAAGAAGACGATGAAGAAGAAGACCAAGACCAAGACAACGTTTCTACCGACGAATACGACGACGTTTCGGGTGAGGCTTTCGACGAGGCTGACGTGTTCGCTCGGCATGGTGGATTCAAGTGGCAGAGAGTCGACAAGCTATGCAACGAAGTCAGGGAGTTCGACGCCGATCTCATCGACGTTGATGAGCTCACCTCCGTCTACGATCTCATCGACACTGATCTCATCGACGTCGTTTACCAGAGGTGGTTCGTTATGACATTCTCTTTGTCTTCATTATCACACGACAAGCTCTTTTTGTTTGTGTTCTGATTCACACTGATCATATGCAGGTTGGGTTGAGACTGTTCCTTTCACCCGTTACTTCCAACCTTCTTCTCCGCACAGCATGGTATCATATGCTTGCTTCCCTTCAATCATTTTTATTTAAATCATAAAAAAATCATTTTTTTTATACTCATCAACACCTTTTTCAGTGATATTGGGTTACTTGTTATAGCTGTTCTATAGGGCTTGCGCTTCCCGTGTATTCCACGTTTAAAGCTATTGAGAACAATGACCCATATGAGCAACAAAGGTGCCTGTTGTATTAGGCAGGTTCTATTTCTTCTTCAACCTCCATTTCCTTGTTAAACATAATAAAATTGATTCTTTTTTGTTAGCATTAATTTTCTATTAATTTGATTGGTATTAGTGATGCATGCTAAATTGCCAATACCTTTATGATGGTAGAATACATATATTGAGGTCACGGGTTAAGACTTGACTTAAGAGGACTAGCTATTCTGGGGTATTTTGATTTTTCCTTGTACAACTTAAATACAATTTTGGTAGTTTTTATCGTATGAGGGTATATATCTTTGGAAGTTTTGGGTCATTGCTTATGAATTTGAAATGAACTCGTTTGAAGAATTCTCAAGTTAGTGGGATTGGGTGTAACTTTAGGCTACTAATTGTGCTCTTTTATATTCTGTGCTATTATAACGATTTACTTTGATGAGTTCATTCAGTTGATGGATTTGTCTGCATGTGTATCAATTGTGGGTTATTATTTGTCTGGTTGGGACAGAGGGTGTTCTTATTATGCTGTTTAATTTATTATTGTTGAAAAAGAATGGTGATAAGCTTTTGTGCTGGAGTGAGTGCTTCCACTGCTCACACATGGACAACACTCTCAGGGACAGGTGCTAATGATGTAAGGGTTATGACTCGAAAGAGTGTGGATGACCCTGGAAGACCCCTGGCATTGTTCTTAGTGCTGCCACTTCTTTTTGGCTTCCTGTTCCTCCTAAACGAGTCTTTGACTTCCTCCGTGATAAAAACTCTAGGAATGAGGTATGTGCAAAAATTCCAAAAAGCTAAGTTTAATAACGTTTTAGTGTGAATTATTGTGTGTTCATAGACCCATTATTAATTAATAGACAACCTCATTTGGTAATCTTGCTTACTTGGTGGATTTATTATTATGATTTGACTTGCCTATAGTTGCTGAAATCTATTATGCTAACTAAGTTGCCTGATCGTGTCTTTGTTGCATTGCTCTCCAAGTTCATTTTGTTTGGCTTTATAACACGCTTGGATTTTATGTATTGCATAATTTTTCATTTTGATGAAATGCATTTTAGATACGTGTTTAATGATTGTCCTTTTTTTTTGTTCCCTGCAGGTGCTTTGGTTTTACCCATTATACGTGTTTAGCATAGTTCTTAGCACAATTTGGCAATTAGCATATTTTGCTTTACACTACTAAAATAGAAGCTAATTGCGGAATCTTATTTCAAAGTTTCCTATTACTACTTCATTCTTAATTACATAAATGTACGGGTCTTCATTCTTGTGTAAAAGAACATAAATGAACACCTCTTCATTCTTTCCTATTACTACTTCCACCAATTAAAAACAAGTTTCCTTTACTAGTTTTTTCTTAATTACATAATTATTATTTTATTTTTAATTTGTTTCTATTAAAACAACCTTTTTTTGGCTGGACAAAATTTTGAAAATTAATAAGATAATAATCTTTTTTATATTATTAATTAACCACATCTGTAGAAGGTTATTAATATTGAAAATATAAAAAATGATCATTAATTAATCAATTTTTAATTGCAGGTTATTAAATATTTAATTTCGTTTCTTAACTGAATACCAATGTCGAAAAACGCTATTTTACATCGTTTCTTATGATAACACTGATGTAGAAGATCTACCTTCTACATCGTTTCTTAAATGAGCACCGATGTTGAAAAGCGCTATTTCATATCGTTTCTTATGATAACACTGATGTAAAACGTCTAACTTCTACATCGTTTCTTGACTGACCAACGATGTGAAAAAACGTTATTTTACATCGTTTTCTGTTATAGCACCGATGTAGAAGGTTTAACTTCTACATCTATTGATACGTTAGGCCTGATGTAGAAAATGTTGACTTTCTACTACAGTGGTTGGAGGATTGATGTTGAAACTTTTAACTTTCAACAACATTCTATTCAAAATCGGTTGATCACCGATGTTAAATGTCGATTTCCACTTATGTTGAAACTTCCTTTTCTAGTAGTGACGCTAGCTCAAAACCCCTTGTCATTGTGACACCACTGGTTGTTTCCCACATTCAAGCCACCATAATCTGCTCCCAACGCCATGGTTTACAGATTCGAACCCGAAGCGGAGGCCACGATTATGAGGGTCTCTCCTACGTTGCCAAGTTTCCATTTGTACTCATTGACCTCATAAACCTTCGAGAAATCAAAGTGAATGTGGAAAACAAAACTGCATGGGTTCAAGCTGGTGCAACTATTGGTGAACTTTACTACAAGATTAACGAAAAAAGCCCCAACACTTGGATTACCAGCAGGTGTGTGGCCCACTATGGGCACTGGTGGTCACTTCAGTGGCGGTGGCTATGGATTTTTGATGCATAAGTATGGTCTTGCTGCTGATAATGTAATTGATGCTCACATAGTTGACGTGAAAGGTAACCTTCTTGACAGAAAATCAATGGGTGAGGATCGGTTGTGGGCCATCAGAGGAGGTGGGGGAGCAAGCTTTGGAGTCATTGTGGCTTGGAATGTAAAACTAGTTCCAGTTCCATCAACTGTGACAGTGTTCAATGTTCCAAGGACATTGCAGCAGAATGCAACAGAGATTATTCATAAGTGGCAGCTTGTCGCAAATAAACTTGGCAATGGCATAATGATTAGGGTAAACTTGGTAAGGGTAAGTTCAAGTCAAAATGGGAAACCAACAGTGCTAGCTATATTTGAGTCCATGTAATTTGGAGGTGTGGATCAACTCATTCCCTTGATGCAAAAGAGCTTCCCAGAGTTGGGTTTGGTCAGAGAAGATTGTACTGAAATGAGTTGGATAGATTCAATTCTCTATATGGCTCGATGTACAAATGGTCAACCCCGTGAAGCTTTGATGAATAGAACTGGATGTGGTTTGCCATTCTTCAAAGCAAAATCTGAGTATGTGAGAGATCCGATTCCTGAAGTTGGGTTAAAAGGGTTATGGCTATTGTTTTATGAAGATGAGGCTCAAGGTGCTATTATTCAGTTCACTCCTTATGGAGGTAAGATGTATGAGATTTCAGAATCAGAAATTCCATTCCCTCACAGATCTGGAAACATATTCCATATTAATTACTTGGTAGTTATATGGAAAGAGGAAGGGAATGAGGCAGAACAAAGGCACATCAACCGGATTCGAAGAATGTACAGTTATATGGAAACTTATGTTTCAAAGTCTCCTAGGGCTTCATATTTGAATTATAGAGACCTTGACACTGGGTAAATAACAATGGCTACACTAGCTACAAGAAGCCAGCATTTGAATAACTTCAAGAGGTTGGCAAAAGTGAAGACCAAGGTTGATCCTCTAAACTTCTTCAGAAACGAACAGAGCATACCTCCTCTCGTATCAAAGGGGCGAAAATAGCTGGAATTCCTTGAGGTAGTGTGCTTGTTTAGGTAACTCCAGGTGGATCCCAACGTTAACAACTTAACATTATCTTACTGAAACTGCTCTCAAAATTCATATACGAGAATAAAAAGAGCTAATTACCTATGCCAGCCATTCATTTAAGAACAGGAAGACTTTCATTGGATGTATGTGAGCGCATGCATGAGGAGGGAAAGGAAAGTGAAGCAATGACTGTAACCGGACGTAACCGAAGGAATTCAAAGATTATAGAGAAGCTATTAGAATTTGAAAATGTAAGTCTGGAAACTTGTTTTTTATTTCACAAAGTTTGGCCTATAATGCGTGAGTTTATCCTATCAATTAATTCCAATTAAGGTAAAAGAGAAACGAAAAAAATGCTTTCATTGATAAAAATAAAATTTTACTTTTTTTTATTCGTGGTTATTTATAGTTCAATTGATTGACTTTAGATGAAATTTTTCCTTCAATATTAAATGTGAGGATTACTTAATTTATACACTTAATTTAGAGTTAGTTTGACAGTTGTGTGTGGAATGAGATAAAGGTCAAATTAAGAAGAAAAAAAGTTATTTTTTTTATAAAAATATATCTTTAAAATTTATTGTTTTTCCTACAAATGCTTCTACTTAGTATTAAATAGAGTAAATGTTAGATATTTTTTATATTTTGAAGATTGCCGTGGAGCTGGTTTAATTTTGAAATAAAAACATCATTTGGTGTGCTGGTGTTGGTATATATGGCTAGAAATTTTTTATCCAGCTAATGGATAGTGCATGCATGTTAACCGGGGTTGTCTAGAAGTTGTGACGTTTTAGGCAAATTTTACACTTGAGTTTCATGTTAATATAATTTATCAATTTTCATTTTATTCTTCTAATAATTCAATCTACATTCTTTTAAAAGTTTAATAATCAAGCAATTCCATGTTAATTCATTCATTATTATCTTGCAACACAGTTAATTTCAGAATGAATAAAAAATATATATTTGTCAAACACTTCTCTTAAAAATGACAAGTTACGAATATTATTAATAATATTTCATAAACATTATGTTTACTCAAAAATAAATAATTATTAATATAGTTGGATAGTTTTAATAAGACATTAATTTCTTTTTGTTAGTATTTCTTCCACTGACTTCAATTTAGGAAAAAAAATTAAGACTACTAGTATAGATTAATGTTCACAAAAGAAAATTATTTCAAGATTTAATTAATATAATTTTATAATTCATTCTCTTTAAAATTTGTGATTATTGGGATTCAAATAAAAAATTTCTCAGTGATTTCATATTTTAAATTTTGTTCAAATGAGATATGAATAAAAGAAAGAAAATGGACTGAATGTGGATACAAAATAATCAAAACTAAAATAATTCATTTTAATAAGAATAAAAAAATAATATTTTTTAAATGAATATGTGTGATTTATCACTATCATTGTCATCAAAATATTTTTTATGGATCGTAGTATTTTTATTAAATTTATTCTTTATATACTCATTTCACTGTCAGTTTTTTGTTTGAATTCAAAACAAATATTGAAACTATTTTTTCTTATAACTTTTTAAAGGAGTAATAGAATTTCTCAAATAATTTTCAACAATATCTATGATACATACATATATTTAAACTGTATCATATTTCTAACAAATTAACTATAAGTAATATAATAAAATTTAATACTTAACAATTAAAATTAAAATTAAATTTTATAAAATTATATTTAAAAAATTAAGAATTTAAATGGTCCCTAAGGCGACTGTCTCTTTTATAACCTATGGTAATATTCGTAATTATTCAAGTAAATAACTCAACACTTATTATTAATGGTAAACGCTATTTTTAATAACTAAAAATTTTTTAGGAACCAAAAATTCAAAATTCCCATATTTGAGGATTAAAATTTTAATTAACTTTAAATTTTAAGTATTAATATGTGGTTTACCGCACGGGCATTTAACGTGTTTTTTATATCAATATTATTGTCTGTGCTCAAACAGTCAAACTCCTCATGATCTTGTTATATATTTCCGTGTCTGTCCCTGTCTTCCTAGCTCCGCAGGAAACCCTCAAATATACATTTCTTAAAGGTTGGTGGGAGCCCAAAATCCACGACTATAGAATTTTATTAATGCTATATACTACAGGATGTCAAATGAAAATTAACCATGGAGGCCTTAAATAAATATGTAGTTTATCTTTAATAAATATTTGATTATTTTTTTTTTAATAAATTTTTATTTTACTTAAATTCTTAACAAAATAATAATTTTATTTTTTACCTTTAACACTTTTTTATTCACTTGAAACTCTTATCTTTAAAGTTTAAGGGTTAAGTATACATGCTACCTTTAGATACTATTTGGTTTAGTTATTTTCTGTTTTTATTGTCACTAAAAATAAAAATGGTGGTGGAGATACATTTTGTTGGATTTTTGAAAATATTTAGTGAAAACGAACCAAAAATTGAAAATAATAAAATTCTATTTTTAGTGTTTTCAATTGAAGTCAAAAATCTCATTTTGGATAAAATGAAAACGCGGTGACAATGAATATAATTTTAAACAAATCTAAAAATATATTCCTTTTTTTGAAAACGCATTTTCAATATTTTTATTTCTTGAAAATAAAAAACAAAAAGTCAAATCAAACTTATTTTCAGAATTCTAATCTTTTAAAAATAAAAAAAAAATAAAAAAATAAAAATAAAAAATAAAAATACAAACCGAATACACCCTTATTTATTTAGTCAAAACATTTTTTCTGCAATGACTGAAATATTTGAGCTCAAAACAGTACCTTCATGAGAAGAATATCCTTTTGATATTTCTAAAACTATTATTTATTAACGTCACCAGTGGGACTCATATACATTGCTAATAAGTTTATAAGTTTGATAGGCTAAGGTGAAGTAGTAAAAAACTGCTGCACCGATGAAAGACTTTATATACAGTTAGTGTAATGAGATCATTTACCTGTTAGGTTGCTACTGGTTGGTGTAATTTTCTTGATTTTGCATTTTAGTCCCCAAGTAAAATGAGCATTTAAGATATATTTGCAAATTATTCGCATAGAATTTGGGAAAGTTGAAACCTAGGAGATCCTGGGATCTCCTCTAGCGCCTTTGCGATTGCTGCATTTGACACCACCACCATCGTCCTCCTCTCCCCTATTCTCCTTCTTCCACGGCTCCTTCTGTATCAAATCTTGGTGTTATTTTCTCAGATCTAGGTTTTGTTCTCAGTTTGGATTTTTCGCTGAAGAGGCTCGTGGTCGAGGTCACCGCACGACGCCGCAGGTGGTGGCACTGAGGATTGGATTGTTATGTTGATGTTAGCTTGCGCAATAGAAAAGGATTGTGAAACCTGGGTATCAATTGGTGTTCTTTTGTAATTCATAATTTTTGTAATTTATTTTATGTATTCAAATTCAAATGCTAAATTTGTTTGACTATGATCCATTGAGGCAAAGTTTAAATTGAAGAAAAAGAGGGATTTTGTTGCACCCATTGAACGATGTTGCACATTCCTTAGATGCTTTGTAAAACTTAATGCAGGATCTAGTGTCATAGTACCATCTATTGGAAGACTTTTATTTTATTACCAACAATAATCTGCAATTTGGGGAAGCAACACTTCAATTGATGTTAAAAAAAACATGTCTATTAGCATTTTTCTTGGATCTGAGTTTTTCTTTCATTTAATAATTTATGAATTTATGAACAGATGACATGTGGGGAGATGTTGCCGTGAGATGAGAAGGATAAGAATAAACACCAGTAGATATGAAAGTTGTTGTCCTGGGTTGGGGAAGAAGAATTGGGAAAAGATGAGACCTATATTAGCAAAATTAAACTTTTGAATTACCAGTTGCTGACTGGTTATTATAAGTAAAAAAGCACATGCCTCACGGTGAAGCAGTTTTTTGCTACTTCACCGTAGCCATGCCCAATAAGTTTCCGGACTACTATTTTTTACTTCAACTGCTTCACGTGAACACCTTATAAATTTTGTAGTGTTTTTATATCAATGTTTATGTCTGTTCTGATCTCAAACTCCGTTTCTGAGTGTCTGTCCTGTTGTCCCTAGTACAACAATAGCTGGAAACCCATTTTTTAAAGTTAGGTGGGAACCCAAAATCGACTATTGAATTTTATTAATGCTATAAGATACTACAAGAGGTTAAATGAAAATTAATTTTGCAAACCTTTCTGATTAAACTAAGAATTTACAATGCACAACTTATTCAGGACTATAGCAATTGTAATTTGCAACGAGTACAGATCATTATCATGGAGAACTATGCCTATGCACATACTTGCAAATTTCAGTAATTTATTATTTGTGATTGCCATCTTCTACAACGGAGGAATGCTCTGCTCATCCCTGAAAAAATTTCCAGGATCAACCCTGGCCTTCACTAGTGCCAGCCTTTCAAAATTGCAATTGAAATATTTCAAACCCCAAGACTTTGCTTTTTCATACCACGGTTTCCCTTGATTAACTCCCAAATCAAGGTCTCTATAGTTCAAATATGCTTGTCTTGGAAACTTTGACACATACGGTGTCATATATGCATACAATCTTCTTATCCAATCTATATGCTTTGGCGCTTCTTCATTTGAAGCAAAATTCACCATATACTGGATACCATATAAGTTCCCTTTTCTATGTGGAAAAGGAGTTTCTGATTCTGAAATCTCACTCATTATCCCACCATATGGTGTGAGGATCAACAGTGGTGAGTTCTCCAAGAGTAGCATCTTCCATAGCCCTTCTAAGCCATGCAATGGAATTGGTTCCTTCACATAATCAGATTTTGCTTTGAAAGAAGGGGATGATTGGTTTCTCCTAAGCAAGACCTCCAAGGATTCATCTATTGAATAGCCTGCATAGTGAAGAACGGATTGAATCCAAGTCATCTCGGTTAAGTTGTCGCGCCGCAAACCAAATTCTGCAAAACTGTTTTGCATTAAAGGAAGGAGATTCTCAGGTGTACCAAGATACAATCCTGAGAAGGAAACCACCACAGTTTTTCCACCTTCTTGAGAAGCTGAATTGGTAACTCCCACAAGACTGTGCAAGAAAAGTTCTGGGGGGAGTTTTGGAGCAATAGTTTGCCACTTGTGGAAAAGGGTAGTGGCACCTTGATCCAGGGTCCTTGAAACATCAAAAGTTGTGACTTTTGAAGGAACAGGTACAAGCTTGATTTTCCATGCAGTAATGACTCCAAAGCTAGACCCTCCACCTCCTCTTATGGCCCAAAAGAGATCTTCCCCCATCAATGTTCTGTTCAGTATCATCCCATTAACATCTATAATCTGAGCATCAATTACATTATCAGAAGCTAAGCCATATTTTCTGAAAATTGTACCAAACCCACCTCCACTGAAATGCCCTCCAACACCAATAGTGGAGCAACTTCCAGCAGGGAAACCATGAACCTTACTTTTCTTTGCAATTGCATAATAGAGTTCTCCGACTGTAGCACCTGACTGAACCCATGCACTTTCTTCGTCCATATTAATGGTTATGGACCTAAGGTTGAAAAGATCAATGATCAAGAATGGAATGTGAGAGTGAGAGACATAAGAAAGGCCCTCATAGTCATGCCCCCCACTTCGAACTCTTACTTGTAAGCCACTTTTCTTTGAGCAGAACAGTGCTACTTGGATGTGGAATAGGCTATGTGGTGTAACAATAAGGTTTGGTTTTGGGACTGAAGTACTGTTTAGGAATCTGGCGTTTCTTATAGAAGACTCCAAAAGGGGTTCATAAGAAGAACTACTTTTGGTGAATATTACTTGCCAAGTTGTGTTGTCAGCTCCTAAAATTGTTTGAAAACATTGAAGGAAACCTTTCTCGTGGCCAGCAAAAGTAGAAGTTGCAGGGAAAATTGAAATGAAAACAGTGACAGAAAGGAAAACTAGTTTTACCATTGAATTGGCCATTTTTCTCTTCTTTCTTATCTTTTCATATGATGGGAACTCAGGTATTTATAGCCAACTCGTGCGACAGTTTATGGCTGGCATATTTGAATGAGGTCTTTCAAAAGACATTGAAGAGTTATGAGTATAGAAAATCATCTTCTGTTTTTTTTTCTAGCAAAGATTAAAGAAAAAGATATGAAGATTGTTATATCCTTCTGTTTTTTTGTCAAAGAGATGAACATACCCCACTATAACAAGCCCGGAAATTAAACGGGCTAAAAAACAATAGTCAACGTTGGACGGTGATAAACCAATTCAATAAAAATTAAAAGATAACACATATTTTGAATTTAATTTTAAAAATTGTTACAACTCAATAATTGCAGTTAAATATATATTACATCATATTTTAAATTTGATTTTAAAAACCATTATAATTCAATCCAATCAAAACTGAACTTGAATATTCAAGTTCAAAATCCGATCTAATATATATTCAAGTTCATTGGATTGAATTGTAACAGTTTTTTAAAATCAAATCCAAAATCTAATTTAAATTAATAAAAAAATTCAAGTTTTTATCTGTTATATATATATATATAAACATAAATTTATACCTATTTATGCAAGTTATATTCAATTAAATAAAAAATATTTTTTTACTGATTATTTAAATTAAGATACATAAATATAATTATCAAGTTGTCTAAATTTATTTTTGATATAGTATATATTTAAAAAATTATACTATTATTATAGTTATATAATGATATATAAATAAAATATTTAATATTTTAAATTATTTAATATTTTCTAAAAAAATAATATAAAAAATTTGATCCAATTCAAATTATTTAAATCCAATTGGATCAGAAAAAAATCATATTAAAATTTTAAACAAAAATTATTGAATAAGAATTGAGAAAATTAAAATAACTAAATCAAATAATTTTTCTCTTTAAAATTATTCCAATCGAATCCACCAACATGAACACCCCTGCATGCAAAGGTGACACTTCAGCCTTCAACAGCGGCACAGCAAAATCAGCAGCAGATAAGAGAAAACTAATTAATTATCAGATCTTTAATTAGTCTAGACAATCCTTACTTAGTATAAATATTTGAATGAGTAATCGTTTTAACATAATTCAATACATTTTTTAACTTTTTAAATTAAAAATATATATATCCTTCTATTTAATTATGTTCCTGTAAATCCTCACATATTAATTAAAATAATTAATTTTACTTAAAATTTTATAACATGAAAGAAATTATATTTACTCTATTTAGTAGTTAAAAATATTTCGAGGTGAAACAAGTAGGAAAATATAGAATTATACTAAGGAACGAATACATATCTTATAAGGATATGGGTTTTATGGTTTTGTTGGTGAGTAATTTGTAAATATTTATTATTGAACTTTCTTGAGACTTTATCCTAATGAATCCTAAATTTAATTCACCTAAACTTTCAAGTAAAAAAAAATGTAAAATTATTCAAAAGATACAGTAGTATTTTATAATAAAAAAAAAATATTTTTTTCTAACATATATCTCCATAATGCAGACATTACAGTTCTTTTTTAAAAAAAATGCAGACATTACACTCAGACTAAGTCTAAATTAACAGTATAAATTAAGTAATCCTCTCATTTAATTTAATATTGAAGGAATAAATTGGTCTAAAGTCACAATCAATTAAATTATAAATAACCATCATAAACAATCACAACTGAATTAAAAGAAATAAAAATTTTATCAAATAAAGATGTTAAAGATGTACATTAAAATAAAAAGTTGTTAATTAATATTTTCGTTTGTCTTTTTCCTTTACCTTGTTATATCATCTGATTTTTCTTTTGTATTAAGCGGGGTTGAAAGAAAGAAAAAAAAAAAACAAATTACACAGCAATCCTACGTGGGACAGAAATTTCCATAATATCAGCCATAATATCATCTGATTTGAATCAAATCTAATAAAAAAATCTGATTTGAATTGAATCTAATAAAAAAAAAAGAATTCTGATTTGAATTGATTTGAATTGAAAGGATAAACTCAGCGGTTAAGGGCCGAACTTTGAGACAAAACAAGCTCCTTGACATTTCCAATTCCAATATCTTCTTCGTCTTTGAATTTTTCGATTACTTCCGTTCCTGTTATTACTTTTATTTCCTTCCTTATGCGCCCACATATCCAACATTAATCTTCCAGTCTCATAAGAACTTTCTCTTAAATGAATGGCTGGCATAGCATAGGTGATAAGTCAACTCTTTCCATTCTCGATATATGAATTTTCAGAGAAATTTTAACAAGAATAAGATGATGCTAACGTCAGTTTTACTTTTTAGTGCTGATTAATTTTTTCTTATGATTCTTCTTTGGTGCTGATTTTATGTTTTAAAAGGAGGCTTAAATAATAATTTAGTCATTATAAAACAGGGTTTTTTTTAATATCTGTAATATTTTTTGTTTGTCCTTTCCGTTACATGTTAACATGGTCCTACAATAAGGTCACCCATAACATGACCCTCCCACATGAGTTACTTTAGTCCTAAGAAGGTCATCCTATTAAATAATATTGGGAAAATGGCAATGTAAGTACCAACTAGTATTAAAAGTTGGTCTCCTTTTGAGGGAGGGAAAACCTTTCTCAATAGGAACTTTACTTTTCTCTTTCTGAACTCATCACTTCAAAACGCAAACCAATTTCTTAAGAAAGGTTAAGGCCTTACTCAATTTCTTCCATGAGTCAAGAATTGCAGCCTTTTTCTCCCATTTAATCTCACTCAAATCTAATAAAAAAGAGAGCAGACAAATTATTCTTCAGCAGACACGCGGTTAGATCGTCACGAGTCTTCTCTCACTGCTTAAGAGCTTAAGATTTCATGTTCTATTTCACTCTTTGATGAGATTCTTTTCACCTTTCCTTCACAGTACTATTTCAATATCAGTCATCCAAGAATTTTTAGTGTTACAAGGTGGTCTTTACTAATACACACAGTTAGATCACTTCTTGCCATCATTTGCCCGAGCTTCCATTTGAAGCTCATAACACTTCTTTCAACCTTTGAGCATTGGGTAAGTGTTGGAGTCTGATGATATCACAATAACATCATCACATGTCACATAATCAAATAATGGTATCATAATTTGTCACAACAATAAATGATTATGTCATCAAAACTTGATGACATCATAAAAAATGAAATAATGATGTCACCAAAGTATCACATTATCATGATAATGTCATAGGAATTAAAACAAAAAGATAATATATTTATAGGGCCTAAATTCAAAAAGTGTTAAATTTACATAGACTAAAATTAAACAAAGAACAATTACAATGAATTAATAGTAAATGATTAATGAGTAAATAACCCACAACTAAAATTCACTAGCTAAAAATTTACAAAGAACATTTGGGGTAATTACAAATTTTTTATTTTTGATTTTCAAAACAAAACGTGTTTGACAAAGATGAAGTTGAAACAATCTTAAACTTATTTTCAAAATATTCTACATTTATTTTTTAAAAAAATTCTAAATTTGATTTGTTTTATAAAAACACATTCTCCATACATTTGACAATGATCATTTTTGTTGTTACCACTATCGATAGTTCCCTCGTTGTCAACGTCTTCACCCCATCACTAATGTCACCATCAACATTACTACCACTACAACCTCAATTTTCGTCGTCGCTAACATCCTTATCAGCACCACCACTAACATCACTACTATCATTATCATTATCATCATCACCACCACACAAAAATATCATTAAATTAATTTTGATAGGATAATGTTGGCTTAACATCTAACATCTCCTGTGAAGTTGATAGGCTTAGCATCCCACCCCATGACACCTATATGGGCGCAACCCCTTGAGTTAGATGTGGCGCAGAGAATCTTTAAGGAGACAAAGTTGTACTCTTATCAATAGTCATAGGTTTTGACTTAGTGATAATGGCTTGATACAAAAGAGAAAATACTTTTAAGATAAATTTATTTTAAAACTAAAAATTAGAGGAAAAAAAAACAAAACTAGGTATAGTTTTCTAATATACACGTTTTTTTTTACAGTGCATTAGTAACCTACACAAGATTTTAGGGAGAAAAAAAAAGCATCGCCTCTTATATTTTGTTAGTTTATTTTAGTCACTGCTGGACATGCACTTCCAGTAATTGAGAGGAGCCTTACCCATATGCGCTCCAATTCAATTTTTTTCTCTACTTTTTCAGCTGACTCTACACCTGTTACAGTACGAGCATATAGGTGACAAATTATTAAACTTTAACCCCACTTTATAATCTACCAAATTAAAAAATCACACGATAAGATGTTATTAATGTAGATTCCGCAAATGCAAAATGACCCCTTGATTTGCTTGAAAAAGCTTATCAATGTGGCATCCCAAAAAAGCAAACACAAAGTATGTCGAGGTATATGCTGGGGAAGATCCCCTTTCCCCACTTTCTCCTTCACCTATTATAGGCACTAAAGAGCTACATGCTTCCCTCAATTATTTGAGCACCATTAAGTCCTCATACAGAGTTTTAAGCTTCTATAGTTGCTCTCATATGCATATTTCCAGAGCCACTCAAAATGATTCTAAAGTCAGATCCAGGAAGGTGTTTGCATCAAGCTAAGGATGATAGCCAAGGAAGCAAAAGGGAGGATGGTGCTCCTCATGTTATTCCTGTATGTTAGGTCATCGATGTAAGCTCAAAGCCAACCTAGGGCAACACATATCCTTTGGCAATGTATCCTAATCATATATCAAATACATATGGATATTAATTTAATTTACTTTTCTTTTTGGTGTCATGTCTTTTGGGTGTCGCTCAAGTTTAAAAAATTTCTTATCTACAGTGTGTCGTGGCGTATTTTTTTTGGATGTATATATATATATATATATATTCAATTTTTATGATCCTGTCTCTGTTTCCAGTTTTTTTCAATCACTTCTATATATTTTGCATTAAATTTGAATATGAACAGTACTGAAAAGGATCATACAATTCTAGTCTAACGAGAGCCACACTTCTAGAGAAAGATTTGGAAAATATTATCCGATAATCTTAGCATATATTAAAGATTCACAACTAATTAAAGTATAAAATTAAATTTCAAATATTTTAATTAGTATTTTTTTTTATTTTCAGAAGATGTCTTCAAAGTTCAAATCATTAGTTAATAACCACAAAACATATCGATCAATTCACGACAAATTGTTCTAATTTATTCCCCGCTTGATAACGTTGTTAAGTTTTTATTCTTTAAGACTGTCATAAAACAGAAACTAACAATGTAAAATTGCTATAAAAAAAATTGGCGAATTTTAAGTGCCATAAATTAAAAGTAACTAATTTTCTTTCTCCTTCTTCTCTCCCTCGCCATCAAGGATTTTCTTTTCCTTTTAACCACTTTTAAATTCTTCGCCACACATTTTAGCCACTTTGTGCACCCTTCACCATCCTTTATTTATAGCGACTTCTTTGCACTTTTGTACGACCAGTTGGTGATCACGACCTCCTTTGATGACCCAAAACCTCCTTGCGGCATCATTGGTGTGCCATTCATGGGGGGGAGGCGACGATGTTGCTCTAATGGGGAAGCACTTCAAGAACCATCGTCGTAGGATCTATTCCAACACTTACAAGGCTCTCAACTCATTGCTGAAAGTCATTGTGCATGGCTCTGTCGTGGCAATGGTAACACTAACCTAGCTCATTTACTAGAAGATGGGAAGAAGAAGGAAACCAATAGAAAGAAAGAAAATTATTTTTCAATTTTTGGCCATTAAAAACGTCATTTTTTTTGCAGTTTTAGATCATCATTTTCAATTTTGTAGCAATTTTAAAGAATAAGGGTGTAACAACATTATCATGTCACTAATGGCAGGGACCAAATGGTTTTAAAAATTATAACTATTGATCAAAATAAAATATTTTAAATTATAGGAATTAAATGGTAAAGTTGTTGTAATAATAGATAGTAACCAAAAAGATATTTAAATAAAAAATTTATGAATTATTTTGACTAGCTTATAAGCTACTTTGAATAGTTTATGCTCCTTTATAAACTAATCTAAGCTATTTTAGCAACTTACCAACAACACTACATCTACATTAAGTAGTTTCTAAGAGTATATAAATTAATCGTTGGTTTAAATATGTTTTTGATCCATGTAGGTTAGTATTTTAATTTCTTTTATCCCTATAAGTTCATTTTTTTAATTTCTAATTCATGTAAGTTTTCCAATTTTGGTTCTACAAGTCTTTTTGTCTAATTTTAGTTCTTGTAAATTTGTATTTTTTCAATTTTAGTCCCTTTAAGATTCTATAAGATATTTTGACTATTTTTTTATAAAATACTTTGAATAGTTTAGACTTAAATATGTTTTTGGTTCTTGCAAATTCGTACTTTTTCAATTTTGGTCCCTATAATTATTTTTATTCATTTTTAGACCAGGTAAGTTTGCATTTTTTTTAAATTTTGATCTCTTTTGTTTATTTTTAGTCCATGTAAGTTTACATTTTTTTAAATTTTAGTGCTTGTAAGATTCTATTTTTTTCATTTATATTTCCTATAATTTCAGGCTTACAAAGACTAAAATTTAATTAAAATGTAAATTTATAAGAATTAAAAATAAACAAAATATCTTATCAAAATTTTAAAAAAATACAAATTTACAGGAACTAAAAATAAACAATAATTATTAAAGGAACCAAAACTGAAAAAGTATAAATTTCCAAAAATCAAAAACATATTTAAACATAAACTATTCAACTATTCAAGTATCTTATAAAATAGTCTAAATATCGTTTAATGATTTGGTTTAATTATATGTGATATATGATAAATATAAACTGTTTTATAAACTACTTTGATTTGTTTGTAAATTACTTTTAATACTTTAATAATAGCTTACAAACCAGTCAAAGTAGCTTTATAATATGTAATATGTATTATATATGATATGTCTACCATATGTTGATATTTTCAAATAAGCTAGAAATTATTTTAACATGAATATAGTTCATAAGAAAAAGAAAATTAATAAAAAGAGTAATACTTTATAATAATATAATCACATGTCACATTTTTATTTATGTATATAGGAGAAAATATAATAAGACAGTGATTTCAATATATATAAAAATTACATCAAATAATATATATAAAATATTTTATCACACAACTATATGTACAATTTTCTTTCTAATTTTTTTTTTACCCTTCTAGTTATGGGCTTGAACCGTTACACCTTCGAACTACGCCTAGGTTGGTCATGGGTTTAGTCAAAACATAAGTTTAATTACCATTTTACCGCTTATAGTTGCAACAACATTCTCTTATATATAGTCCCTATTTTAATCCTCGTCTTCTAAAGTCATTTAATGCCAATACATTCAAATCCTTTAGAACTGCTACAAAATTGAAACTAGCAATGTAAATTGAAACCAGCGGTGTAAAATGGATAAATTTTTAACTTGCATAAATTAAAGATTTAATCACCCTTTAGTTCTTATAGTCATAATAATTTTCATTTTTAGATGCTATAGTTTAAAACATTCCATTTTGGTCCTTATAAATGAAGAGTTTTAATTCTTCTAGTCCTTTTCATTTAAAGTCGTCTAATGTCGTTATATCTAGATATTTTACTATAAAACTAATGTCTAAAAATATTTTGACATTTTTAACTATCATAAATTTAAAAATCAAAGTTTCTTTTTCCTTCATCTTCCCCTTGCCACCAAGGATTTTTATTTTTCTTCTAAAAGGTTAAAAATTATAATTATAGAGATCAAAATCAGATGTTTTAAAATATTGGAACTAAAAGAAAAAATTATTGTAACTATGGAGAACAAAAAAGGTAATACAACATTGAAGTATTAAATACAATAGTATAAGAGAAATACGACTCTCTATCACACTTATTCTAACACACTTCCATTTTAGTTAAAACTTATTAAAATTATGAATAAGACTTATTAAATAAAAAATAAAATTCACAATTTATTTTAATGACTAATAAATAAGATTATATTTGATAAAATTAACTGAAAAGTTAATTGAAAGTTAAAAAATTAGTTGAAAGTTAAAGATCTAACTGATAACTGAAAAATTAGCTTATTAAATTATAAGTATTTGATAAAACTAGTTATTAAAATAGTTAAAAAGTATAAAATAAAAAAATCATGATTTATCTAAAAAAGATAACTAAAAAATTTAATAAATATATTGATAATAAAAATAAAAATAAAATATAAAAACTATCATATTAAAAAACGTTGCTTCAAATCAAATTTTTAAAAATATTAAAACCTAACAAGTTTTTCACCTAATGAAAAAATTAAAAAGCTAATTAAAATGTTTTATAACCTGCATTTTAATCAGTGATATAATGTATCCAAAAGATTGCATTAAAGAGCCTAGTATTATTTATATTTCTTATGAATATAAAGATAAAAGAATAATAATTTTAGGTAATTAAGAGACAATTTTACCCTTGAATTTTTATATTCATTCATACATTGACTTTCTTTTCTATTTCATTTTTGTTTTGTTTTTCTTCATATGCTCTCATCACTTATTATTACATTTCTTATTTTTTCTTTCTTCTTTGTTTTCTCTCTCTCTCCATTCTAACCTTTCTTATCCAATATCCGTCATAACCTATTTCCCAAACAACCCTTCATACCCTCCCACCTTGGAGGCCTACATGAGAAACCTGAGGTTCAGTTCCTCCACAACACCAAAACCAGCCTTCATTGTTACGCCAATTAACACACCTATCCCACATCCAAGTCTCCATGATCATAAGCTTTGGTCTCTTAGTGGATCATGTTTTGGATGCCCTAATTGTGGATTCTGAAGGAAGAGTCTTGAATAGGACAACAATGGGGGAAGATCTTTTCTGGGCTATTAGAGGAGGTGGGGGTGCTAGCTTTGGGGTCATCGTTTCATGGAAAATTATGTTAGTTCCCGTGCTTCAGGTTGTCACGGTTCAGAAATGAAAAAACATTAAAAAAAGGTGCCAGTGGTCTTGTTTATCAGTGGCAGTATGTTGCTGATAAGATACACGATGGCTTGTTCATTAGGGTGATTCTTAGTCCTCTGACAAGAAAGGTTGAGAATGATCAAATATCTTTAATTTTTATTATTTATGCGGAAACTAAAAATTCACATATCTATAATGTACGATAATTCACCAATAGACCTAAGATCTAAAACATGTTTGATTATTAAAGATCAGATAAAATAACTGAATTCGTAATTGATTCCTAATCTAAGTGTTTGTCGACATTTGTTGTAAGATTTTTACGATTATTCATCATGATCACGAAATGACATTATAGTTCTTCTTTAATCAAAGACTCTTTATTTTTTCAATGAGATTTTCATAACTCTTCATATAACATTTGTCTAATGTATCAACAATAACATATACTTATTTAAGTACTTATCATTTTATTTAATTGTCTAACAGACTCACTTAATTTGATCATATAAAATAAAATTCACTAATAATAAATAGTTAATATAATTATCTTATAATATTACTTCATCTTTCAAATAAAAAATTCCAACACAAAAGACAATAAGGGCAAAGTTCCATGTTTTGTTTCTTGGCAATGCACAAGAGCTGCTTTATGTGATGAATCAAAGCTCCCCTCAACTGGGTTTGGTTGCTGAACAGTGCATTAAAATTGGATCCAATCGGTGCTGTTTTCGGATTACTATCCAGTGGGGACTTCGGTTGATGTTTTGCTTCAAAGGCATGCTACAAAAAGAGAATTTCTTGAAGAAGAAATCAGATGATGTGCAGTAACCTATCTCCAAAGCTGGCCTTGAAGGTATATGGAAGATGATGATGAAACTAGAAAAGCCTGTTTTCATTTCAACCCCTATGGTGGGAAAATGGGTGAGATTTCTGAGTTCGAAACACCGTTTCCACATAGAGCTGGTAACATCTATGAAATTCAGTACTCTGTGAGTTGGAATGAGGAGGGTGAAGATGTTGCTAATCAATATTTGTATCTGATTCGGAGGCTCTATATGATTACATGACTCCTTATGTGTCAATACTCAACTAGAAGTTCATATCTGAACTGTAGGGATGTTGATATAGGTGTCGATGGACCTGGAAATGCTACTTATGCACAGGCTAGTGTTTGGGGTAGGAAGTATTTCAATAGAAATTTTGATAGTCTGGTGCAGGTAAAGACCAAGGTAGATCCTAGCAATTTTTTCAGATATGAACAGAGTATTGCATCACTTGCTTCTGTTCATAGTATATAGTGTCAGAATAGAAGAAGCCTTGAAGGCTCTAAGAGGTATAAAATAAAGGTCTGATTTAGGACAAAAGGTATCTATAAGCAACTGGAAAACTAGTTCAGACTTAAAGGTTAATTTGTCATAAAATTTGATTGGTTAGAGAACTATTTGTTATGCAGTCGTATTATTCCTGATCAAGGGACTTTTTTAATTTCAATCGTATGCTAAGATTGCTACATTGATATAAAAATGTGATGGTCTAATGGAATTTCTTGAAAATTTTTAGATAATTTTTTTAATTTGCTTTCCTTAAAACATATCTACTCCTTTGTTTTCATTTAGTTTATTTGTGCACCTTACTTTTTTATGTAATTTATGCACCTTACACTTATGTTTAAGAAAACAATTTATTTCATATTTATTAATATTGCAATTGCAAAATTTAAATTATGAATATTAGAATAATTAAAGTAATTCAATCAATTCAATTTGTCAAATTTATGAGAAAATGAGGAAATAAATATTTTTATATATGTAGAATGAATTGATGGAAAAATCAAATTTAATAAATTTTAATAATGAAGTGACTTCACCTACTCAAAAATTGAGAAAAAAAATTACGTATCATTTAGATTACGTATCATTTAGAGTAAAAGAACAAAAGTATAATTTAAATCTAATATTTAATACATTGGAAGTAAAATATGTTTTATAACAGAAAGTATATTTTTTAGATAAGTGCTTAACACAATAAAAATAAAAGAAATAGAAAATAGAAATAATTACATAAAACATGTCAATTTTTTTTTCTAATGTTAAAAAGTTAAAACATTTGTATTCCTTGAACTTGCGACAACTAGCGAACCGAACCTATGAGAGGTGTATCAAAGCACTTACAATTGTTGCGCCCAACAAGCTCGCGTTGTTGTTCATACAGTGTTAACTCGTCTCTCGTATCCCCACACTATGTGCCCCCAGAAACCGAGTCACTACTCAACCACTGTTACCGAAGGGACCTTCCCAGCGCCATGCATGTGTTGGATTCCATGGAAAGAAGAGGAGTTTGGGCCGATTCTATCACCTATTCTGAGCTCATCAAGTGTTGCTTGGCTCACGGGGCTGTCAGGGAAGGAAAACGCGTTCACCGCCACATATTCTCAAATGGGTATCACCCTAAAACGTTTTTGACCAACATTCTCATCAACATGTATGTCAAATTCAACCTCTTGGAAGAAGCACAGGTATTGTTCGATAAAATGCCTGAACGAAATGTTGTGTCGTGGACTACTATGATATCTGCTTACTCTAATGCCCAGCTCAACGACAGGGCCATGAGGCTCTTGGCTTTCATGTTTAGGGATGGTGTCATGCCTAACATGTTTACTTTCTCTTCGGTTCTGAGAGCGTGTGAGAGGTTGTATGATCTTAAACAGCTGCATTCTTGGATAATGAAAGTGGGGTTGGAGTCTGATGTATTTGTGCGCAGTGCGCTTATTGATGTTTACTCGAAAATGGGGGAGTTGTTGGAAGCTCTAAAGGTTTTTCGTGAGATGATGACTGGAGATTCTGTTGTTTGGAACTCCATTATTGCTGCTTTTGCTCAGCACAGTGATGGGGATGAGGCTTTACATCTTTACAAGAGCATGAGGAGAGTGGGTTTTCCGGCTGATCAGTCAACACTCACGAGTGTTTTGAGAGCGTGTACTAGTTTGTCATTGTTGGAGTTAGGGAGGCAAGCCCATGTCCATGTGCTAAAGTTTGATCAAGATCTTATCCTCAACAATGCCCTTTTAGATATGTATTGTAAGTGTGGTAGTTTGGAGGATGCAAAGTTCATTTTCAATCGGATGGCCAAGAAGGACGTAATCTCTTGGAGCACCATGATTGCTGGGTTAGCCCAAAATGGTTTTAGTATGGAAGCACTCAATTTATTTGAGTCCATGAAAGTGCAGGGTCCAAAACCAAATCATATTACAATTCTTGGGGTTCTGTTTGCTTGTAGTCATGCAGGGCTAGTAAATGAAGGTTGGTACTATTTTCGATCTATGAATAACTTGTATGGGATAGATCCTGGAAGAGAACACTATGGTTGCATGCTTGATCTTCTTGGAAGAGCTGAAAAGCTTGATGACATGGTTAAGTTAATACATGAAATGAATTGTGAGCCAGATGTTGTGACGTGGAGGACATTGCTTGATGCATGCAGGGCTCGTCAGAATGTGGATTTAGCCACGTATGCTGCTAAGGAGATTCTAAAGTTGGATCCACAGGACACAGGAGCCTATGTGTTGTTATCTAATATTTATGCAATTTCAAAAAGGTGGAATGATGTTGCTGAAGTTCGAAGGACTATGAAAAAAAGGGGCATAAGGAAAGAACCTGGATGTAGCTGGATTGAAGTCAATAAGCAGATACATGCTTTTATTTTGGGAGATAAATCTCATCCTCAAATAGATGAGATCAATAGACAGTTGAACCAGTTTATTTGTCGACTAGCTGGTGCTGGTTATGTTCCTGACACAAATTTTGTACTACAAGATCTTGAAGGGGAACAGAGAGAAGACTCTCTTCGATACCACAGTGAGAAACTGGCAATTGTTTTTGGTATTATGAGCTTTCCAAAGGAGAAAACTATTAGGATATGGAAGAACCTTAAGATCTGTGGAGATTGTCATAAATTTGCAAAACTCATAGCAGAGTTAGAGCAACGGCATATTGTAATTAGAGATCCTATTCGGTACCATCATTTTCAAGATGGGGTTTGCTCCTGTGGTGACTATTGGTAGCAGACGAGAAGTACATAAGACCGAGACAGAATCTATGACTACTTTTGGGCTCAAAGCAGCGTACGTAAATCTACAGCCAGCTGATATTTATAGGAGAATTAAGTTTGCAGCAATAGCATTGCTGTTAGTTAATATGTCAGTCAGGTTGAGTGAGCTCATTCTTTCTCTTTTTCTTTATGTGCTTGTATATTTGCTCAACCTAATGGTTCAAACTATACTAAATACCTTGAACTATGGTTCAAACTGTAAACTAATGGTTTCAGTTAAATCAATGGGAAGACACGTGTCCTGCTCCTGCACTATATCCTGTTTTCTGTGTGTCCCAACCTCAGTTTTTTCTTACCCCAATAACTCTGTAAAACCTCTCCCAGTTTATACTCCCATTGTTTGGGCAAGGTCTCTTGATTCCTTCACCTATGTGCTTTGATTCACATCAACTGTGACTCTTACTCATCCTGCCATCAACTCTTATTGTGCTTCAATAGAAAGAAATGCAAAGATGATATTGGTTGCGTAATGGGTTTTTGCTAGGACATTCACTCCTCCAACACTGGAAATTTTGTTGCTTATGACTTAGCATGGGATCTGTTGGTGACTCAAACATGAGATTCGGATCATGCTATGAGGACATTGCCTTGTGGAGCTTTAGATGATGGTGTAACAGAACGTGGAATGCAGGGATTATGTTCAAAAACTGAAAAGACCTATCATTTCATTGGATTGGATTGATTCTCAATTCTTACGTTGAAAATCAATCCCCTGCAAGATTAGCTCCAAACAAGCATTTTATATTCATGCACTGCTATTGCAAAATCCCCTACATGATTAGCTCCAAATCACCAAGATATAACGCATGAATGATTGTGTTTAGATTTGTTATTTAATATTTAGCTACATGATCATGCATTTAAGAAATTGTATGAACTAATAATAATTTTTTGTTATTTGAAAAATTGTAAGATTATCTTCAATTTACAATTTGAAATTATATATTTGATATGATGTTAGATTAAGTTATTAAGTTAGATTAAATATATATTTTGAACTAGAATGAACTCTTACATTCTCCATGGATGTGTGTTTGATTCTCCCTAATGTCACTAAAATCCTACTCACTTCTTAAGGACTTGTTGAGTAATTCCAAAAGGAAAAAAAGTGCTTGTAGTATCCCCGTGCAGTTTGTAATGGCCTGCCAATGCTACATTATACTAATGATGATTATCTCTAGCTGCGGGTATGTCCCGTTGATTGTTGTATCATTTTGGGTTTAATATAATTTATATTTTTCCAAAAAAAAAATGATGATTATTATATCCTCATTTATCATGTGAATGGCCACATGAGAATCCGTATAGCACATGATACATCTCTCTCCCATATCCCGGGCTATAACAAGATCCTTGAGAATGGCCATGAGTTACCACTGAAGCCTTGATTAATATAACTAATCTATTATATTTTTAGTATTATATTAATTAATGCTAGTGAATTTCAATAATTGAGAAGTGTTCAAATGTTTGTATTTTTTTTTTTTGGTGCAAAAGATGGGCTAAAGCCCCAAGAGATTATTAGTTTAAGCAAAAAACATGCATATATATATATAGAGAGAGAGAGAGAGTGTTTTTAGCTATTATATTTCAATGAGTGTGTTCTTAACTATTTTTCTTTGACTATAATATTTTGAGTTTTTCTTAATATCTTTTTTTTCACATATTATGTGTAATATCTTTAGTTTTAACTTAAATTTTAATGTTTTTTAAAGAAATTATTAATAATTAAAAATAACATTATATTATAATATAAAGTATTTATAAAAAATTTAAAATATAATTTATATGTTAAATATTTATTTATTGTTGTTCCTATTCAAGAATGCAATGATAATTTTCCCTTATTATTTTAAGCTACGTTCATCCAAATCAAGTTTAGTAATTATTTGTCATCTACGGGTAAAGATTAGTACCCATTAAAATATTTTGACGCTCAAACGAGATATCATCCGATATAGTAAATGAGTATAATAAATGAGAAAGAATAATTATTTTACCTCAAAAATATCACCATTTATATACATATATTAATGAGCCTTAGAGTCCATGCGCTTTATCTTATGGTTAATGCAATTCTAATTCTTCTGTATTAGATAATATTACCTTAATCTAAGGATTATGTTTCTCATGTCACTGTCAACTGTGGTAGAGACACAACAGTGCTTGCTTAAGTGGTTGAGTATGGTTGTATAATTTCTTAAGAGCTTTAGGCCGGGTGGGGTACATTTATAAATTTTAGTTATATAAAATAAATATTTATTTTGCATAATACATAAGTTAAAATAATATATTATTCTAATTTTGAGAAAGAGTGACAAAGTGGACCCATTATTTATTGACTGTTTAAATGTTCTTGCCAGAGATTAGAGAATATCGGTCAACACGTTGTGTTTGTGTGACAAAGAAAAACGGTGATATTGAGGTATGATTGTATGAATCAAATAGCTTCTTAAGAAAAAACAATCAAATCGCTAATAATCTGCTCGCCAGTCTGATTGTGAAAGCATTTGACCACCTAAGCTGTTGAGATTGCTTAATTAATAGTTATATGATATTCCCCATTGTTAGCTTTTTTTTATTTGTTCAATGGAAATAAAACACGCATCTTAAACACTTTCCATTCACTAATCCGATAATAACCCTAAGACAACGATGTTTATGCGAGTCATGAGCACCATCACCATTTGATTATACTTCTGATTTCTTTTTGTCAATTGACCAAGCTATATGCTTTGCTTCTATTAACAGGGAAAAAAAGTTATAATTACCTTTTAATTCCTCTGTTTAAAACATTCCATTTTAATCGTTATGGTTAGCTTTTTAATACTTTGGTTATTATAGTCTAAAGTCGTCACCTCACATAATTACATTCAAATCTTTTAGAATCGCTATAAAACTAAAACTGACTGTATAAAATTGCTAAAAAAACAAGTATAGGCAACGCATAATCGATCTCAACACTAACAAAAAACTCTCACTTGTTCATAAAAGCCGTTGCACGTAGCTCTGCCATGACTATGGTAGATAGATCATCACAACAAGAGGACCAAAATGGTTAAAAAATTGTAATTATAATTATTAAAATGAGATATTTTATACTATAAGAATTAAAAACAACATTTTCAATTATAAAGACAAAAATGATAATTAAACCAAGAAAAAACAAAGAAATATTAAATTAAGATGCTTCGCGAAAAGAATGCCAAAATGTAGTACAAGCAAACTATTAAAAATTAATATCTAGTGCCGCAAGAATCGCACGAGTACAAATGCACAAACTATTACTCCAAGCAAGATAATTTGACAATGTCACAATCATGTGTCCCCAAACGGATATGGATCTTCTAGAGTTCAACTGCACCCAGTTTAGTTTAGATCCAATGGCTTGTATTAGTTAGATGCAATTATTTACGATTCAAAGTTTAATATTTTAAGGTGAAGATGCATGCAATTTCAAAAACAACTGCAGAGGATCTGAATCCGTTCCCGAATAAAGTGCCGCATGTGAAGGGAATGTACAATGCAGCTGCAACACGAGGGGTCTATATAAGTAGATCTCTTCGTTTTCTCTTTCGCTGACATCTAAACCTGTTTTGACAATTCAAACGTTGGGTATTTCAAAGTGTGTCGGGAAGAAAAAACAACATAAAAGAAAACCTGTTTTTTTTTTTTTTTTTTTCCATAAGCAATAACTGTATGAGCAGCTACACTTACCGTTCTACACGTTATACACTACTAACCATCCATCTCACGGGTGTTTATTGGAGGTAGGACACTGTTGGGGTTCGTTTAACATTTTTGTAACTGTATAACCCACACACAAGTTAGAATTCCACCATTTTTTTTTTCCAAACATGGTACCCACCAACCCAATGGAAAAGTCAAGTCTTTTTCCATCTGGGACTTTCCTTTTTCTTCTTCTGGTTCTTCTCAATGTCTCTGCTTCGGTGGCAGCTCCAACACCAGAATCGGTGTACACCTCTTTCCTCGAGTGTCTCACAAACTACACAAAAGCACAAGACCAAGTTTCCAACATAGTCTTTGCTCAAACCAACGCTTCTTTTTCTTCTGTCCTCCAAGCCTACATTCGCAATGCCCGATTCAACACCACTTCAACCCCAAAACCCTTGCTTGTTGTCACTCCCTCGGAAGATCCCCATGTCCAGGGTGCTGTGATTTGCGCCAAAAGCATTGGGATTCAACTCAAGATAAGGAGTGGTGGCCATGACTATGAGGGTATCTCGTATGTCTCCGACCAACCCTTCATCATCCTCGACATGTTCCACTTCAGGAACATCACTGTGGATGTGGAAAACGAGGTTGCTGTGGTTCAAGCAGGTGCCACACTTGGAGAGGTTTATTATAGGATTTGGGAGAAGAGTAAAGTTCATGGCTTTCCTGCAGGGGTGTGTCCCACTGTTGGTGTTGGGGGACACTTGAGTGGAGGAGGGTATGGTAACATGTTGAGAAAACATGGGTTATCTGTTGATCATGTTGTTGATGCTAAAATTGTTGATGTCAAAGGTAGGATTCTTGACAAGGAATCCATGGGGGAAGATCTTTTCTGGGCCATTAGAGGAGGTGGTGGAGCAAGCTTTGGAGTCATCTTATCATACACTGTGAAACTTATTCCTGTGCCTGAAGTTGTTACTGTTTTTCGGATTGCAAAGAGTTTGGATCAGAATGAGAGTGCCACTGAGCTTGTATTGCAATGGCAGCAGGTGGCGCCGCACACCGATCATAGGCTTTTCATGAGGCTGCTGTTGCAGCCAGTGAGTTCTAAGGTTGTGAAGGGCCAGAGAACCATCAGAGCCACTGTAATGGCTTTGTTTCTTGGAGGGGCTGATGAGGTTGTCACATTGATGGGGAAGGAGTTCCCGGCTCTTGGCTTGAGCAAGGAGAATTGCACTGAATTGAGTTGGATTGATTCTGTGCTTTGGTGGTCTAATTTTGACAATACCACTAAGCCTGATGCACTGCTTGATAGGGATCTCAATTCAGCAAGTTTCCTCAAGAGAAAATCTGATTATGTGCAGAATCCAATTTCCAAAAAGGGGTTAGAGGGGATATGGGAGAAGATGATTGAATTGGGGAAAACTGGATTTGTTTTCAATCCTTATGGAGGGAAGATGAGTGAGGTTTCGTCTGATGCGACACCGTTTCCTCACCGTGCTGGGAATCTGTTCAAGATTCAGTACTCTGTGAATTGGGATGATCCAGGAGTTGAATTGGAAAAGAATTTTACTAGTCAGGCCAAAATGCTGTATAGTTACATGACCCCTTTTGTGTCCAGTGATCCAAGAAGTGCCTTTTTAAATTACAGGGACCTTGATATTGGTACCAACAGTTTTGGAAAGAATAGCTATGAAGAAGGAGCTGTTTATGGGGTCAAGTACTTCAATGACAATTTTAAGAGGTTGGTCAAGATCAAGACTGAGGTTGATCCAGAAAACTTCTTCAGAAATGAACAGAGTATTCCAATTCATCCAGGTCAGTAATATTACTAATATAGACAATCAAACGATGAAACTGATTATTGAATTGATGCACTTGTTTGTTCCTTTAAATTGCTTGGCCAAATAGTTCCTAGTTCTTACTATTTGTAAATAATTTGATTATGATAGTTTGGAATTTGGGTAGTTCAAGACATTGCATAACTTCGGTTCCTGGTAATGTGTTTGTCCCTGAGTTTTTTTTTAGGGTGTGATTTTCCGGAATGAATCATTTAAGCACTCTAATTTATTATCTACTATTTTACTACTATTTTATATGATTTTGTTTATGGTAAGCATGTGAATTAGGAAGAAAAGAACCTTCAGTGGATCCAATCATTGAAATTAGGTAAACATTTTTGGTGCAACAATGATAAAAGAGTTTAGATACCAAGATTCATGCAAGCTACTTTTGTCGTTCTTGCCTTCATTATTCTCTTTACAGCGGACATGTGACATTTTATTTGGTTGTGAGCTAGAAAAGTTTTAAGGGTCAGTTCGTAAGATTGAAAATATGGTGGAAAAACAAATTAGAAAACTCTTGTCATTCGTTTTACTTCTTGACCTTATACTATCTTTTCCTAATTATACATTTGCATAAGCTTGAACTTGTTATTTTCAACACCATTAACCAAGTCCTGAATGAGATCAGAGTCAATAGGCCAGAGAGTAGTAATCAACTAATCAACTTTTATATTTATGGGTATGGAGGTGTTTCTCACAATCTCACCTAATCAACTTGGCACAGGGAATAACTGAAGTTGCTATATAGATAGATATTTCAATGGAATGTCTCGCACTTTTTCTTAATTTTTAATTTTCTTTATGTCATTTATATTTATATATAAGTGATCTTTAACTTTAAATACCGATCAGTGCTCTTCGGCCTCAGCAAATATAATCAACTACCACTCAACTGTTTTCCCCTTCTTGGTAATTTTATTTCTTCTTGCTCATTTACTTCAAAAAATAAAATAAAATAAAGCTAGAGAACAAATTCATGCCTTTTTCCTTGGAACCTTCAGTATATCTTAATGGAGTGATCCCTTCTAACCCAAAGTTAAGGTTGCAGACTTGCAGTACTAATGTTTGAATGTCTTTTCTTCACTGATTGCAGGACCGGACACTGGTGCCATTAAATCTGGTGCTGGAAAATTGTTACACTTAACACTTTATTGGTCAGTGATGGTAAAGGTGGGATGGTTGTTCATTCTTGAATTATTCATATGATTATAGTAATCAAACATGTAGTTAGAATAATAATTAGGTTGTTTAACTTTATCTTCCCCTACAAAAAAAGAATGTACATCTAGTTCTCTTGTGTACTCTATGTTTCCGAATTGAAGGCGTTAAGGTTTCTTGAATAATCCTACAGAAAGGATAAGTTACATGTAAGCAAATATATCTTTTGAATATTTTGTACCTATAACAAAAATTGTCCTATGATTTTTTGAGTGATAAGAAGCAGATGGGATTATCTATACTATCATACAAATGTTAGAATAAATCTCTTAACCTGTAATATTACAAACTACAAAAAAAACACAGGTTATTAATAAAATGCGGAAATTACAGATCAAATCATACCTCTAGCCATTGCCATGAAGAGTTTCTTGTTTTGGTTCTTCCAAACTCTCTCTTCCTCTCTCTAGATGGTGTATAAGACTGAATTCGAAGGGATGAGCTTAGGGACCAAATTCATGTGCTTATATAGGTATTCTACCATCAAGAATGCATTTACTAGCCATTACCACTCATTATTGGCTGTTACAATTCATTAGTGGTCATTACCACCCATTAACAGCCATTCAATTTGGCTTCCAAAACTGACGAGCGTTACAGATTTTCAAAATGTTAGGACCAAATTATTACATTCTCCCACTTGGTCTAAACATTTTGATTTAATGCTCAATCTTCTTAAGAAATGAATATACGAATCATAGCGATAGTTCTTCTTATAACGAGTAATATCATCCATGTATTACAATATACTCAATTTTCCAAGCAATATACTCAAAGTGGTAATAAAACTTAATGAATAAACCTAATGTTTATTCTTGGTCCAAAACATAATTTTTCTCAAATAAATCAATGTGCACCCAAATATGAGAAAATATCATAATATAAAAGTTTCAATTTTAACATATAAGTATACAATCATAAAGTGGAACCAAGTCCCATTCTTTCTACATGATCCTTAAATTTAAACGGTGGCATGCCCTTAGTTAAAAGATTAGCGATCATCAACTCAGTGCTTATATGCTCAATGACCACTTTCTTGTCTTTTACTCTTTCTCTAATGGCTAAGTACTTAATGTCGATGTGTTTACTTTGACTTCCACTTTTGTTATTCTTAGCCATAAAGACAGCAGCTGAGTTATCGCAAAAAATTCTTAAAGGCTTTGAAATAGTATCAATTATCTTCAGCCCAGAAATGAAACTTTTAAGCCATACACCATGTGATGTAGCCTCAAAACAAGAGACAAACTCAGCTTCCATGGTAGAAGTAGCAGTCAAAGACTGCTTAACACTTCTCCATGAAACAGCTCCACCAGCCATCATGAAAATGTACCCAGATGTTGATCTACGAGAGTTAACACAACCAGCAAAGTCTGAGTTTGAATAACCAATCACATCTAGATTGTCTGTCTGTCTATACATAAGCATGTAATCTTTGGTCCCTTGAAGGTACCTCAACACTTTCTTAGCAGCTCTCCAGTGGTCAATACCTGGATTACTCTGATATCTTCCTAACATTCCAACTGCAAAAGCAATGTCAGGCCTTGTGCATACTTGAGCATACATGAGGCTTCCAACAACTGAAGCATAAGGAATGTTTTTCATTTGTTCCCTCTCAAAGTCATTCTTTGGACATTGGTTCAAATTAAACCTATCACCCTTCACAATGGGAGCAACACTTGGTGAACAATCTTTCATCCGAAATCTCTCTAGAATTTTGTTAATATAGGTTTCCTGTGATAGACCCAAAATACCTCGAGATCTATCTCTATGAATCTTAATGTCGATGACATAAGATGCATCACTCATATCCTTCATGTCAAAATTCTTAGAGAGAAATTGTTTCACCTCATGTAGCAAACCCCGATTGTTGGCTGCAAGTAAAATATCATCTACATATAAAACAAGAAAACATATTTTACTTCCACTAACCTTGTGGCATATGCATTGATCCATGGGGTTTTCATCAAAACCAAATGAAGAAATTATCCCATGAAACTTAACGTACCACTGACGGGAATCTTGTTTTAAACCATATATAGATTTATTAAGCTTGCAAACCAAATGCTCACCACTATCAGAGGAGAAACCTTCAGGTTGTTTCATATAAACCTCCTCCTCTAAATCACCATTAAGAAAAGTTGTTTTCACATCCATTTGTTGCAACTCAAGGTCAAAATGAGCAACTAATGTCAAGATTATACGAAGAGAATCTTTCTTAGATACTGGAGAAAAAGTCTCTTTGTAATCTATTCCTTCCTTTTGAGTAAATCCCTTAGCAACAAGTTTTGCCTTATATCTCTCAATGTTGCCTAATGAATCCCTTTTGGTCTTAAAGACCCATTTACATCCAATGGCCTTTGCCCCATTAGGCAACTCTACAAGGTTCCAAACTTTGTTACTCTGCATGGAATTCATCTCATCCTTCATGGCATCATACCATAAATTTGACTTTTTACAACTCATGGCTTGATCAAAAGTTTCAAGATCATTTTCAGCTCCAATATTATAGTCAGATTCTTGCAAATATACAATATAATCACTAAGAATAGTTGATTTTCTTACTCTAGTAGACCTCCTTAATGTTGCATCAACATTTTCTTGGGGATCATGTTGTTCAACTGGTTGTTCATCATTTTCATGAATTTGATGATCAACTTGATCTACTGGATTATCAACAACAGTTTGTGGAATGTCAATCATGTGTTGCTCATCATCCCTTTGGACTTGAGGGGTATGAATTACAACCAATTTTTCATTTGATGTGGAAGGTTGAGATTCTATATAATCAATTTCAGAACCTAAGTCCCTCAATTGATCACTCCCACTGATCAAATCATTTTCAATAAATTTGGCTTTTCTTAATTCCACAATCCTAATAATATGATGTGGACAATAAAACCTATAACCTTTAGACCTTTCGGCATATCCAATGAAATACCCACTAATGGTCCTCGGGTCAAGTTTCTTCTCTTATGGGTTATATATTCTCACCTCAGACAGACAACCCCAAACGCGCATATGTTTCAAACTCGGTTTTCAACCTTTAAACAACTCAAAAGGTGTCTTTGGGACAGCCTTGGTTGGAACACGATTTAATATATACACTGCCGTCTTTAGTGCTTCAGCCCACAAGGATTTAGGAAGATTGGAGTTGCTAAGCATACTCCGCACCATGTCCAATAATGTCCGGTTCCTTCTTTCTGCCACACCATTCTGATTTGGAGAACCAGTCATAGTGTATTGGGCAACAATCTCATGTTCTTGAAGAAACTTTGCAAAGGGACCAGGTGCTTGTCCATTCTCAGTATATCTGCCATAGTATTCTCCATCTCTATCCGATCTCACTATTTTTATTTGCTTGCCACATTGGTTCTCAACTTCAGCCTTAAAGACTTTGAAGGCATCCAATGCTTCGTATTTGTTATGAAGCAAATAAACATTCATATATCGTGAATAATCATCTATAAAGGTGATAAAATATTTCTGACCACGTGCATCTATATCTGGACAACAAATATCAGTATGAATTATTTCTAATATGCTTGAACTCCTGTTAGCACCTTTCTTAGACATGTTGGTCTGCTTACCCTTAATGCAGTCCACACAAGTCTTCAAGTCAGCAAAATCTAGAGTATTGAGTACCCCATCTTTCACTAACCTTTTAATCCTCTCAATGGAGATATGTCCTAATATCCGGTGCCACAACATAGAGGAATTCTCATTAATATTACACCTTTTAATACCAGTTTGAACATGCATAGAACTATAAGTGGCATTATTTTGTAAACCAAGAAGATAAAGACCATCAGATAAGATATCATTCCCAACACATTCAGAATTATAAAATAACTCAAATGATGTGTCTTTGAAATTAAAGGAATATCCAAACGGTACAAGCCTTGAAATAGAAATCAAGTTTCAGGAAAAACTTGGTACATAAAAAGTCCTTTCTAATTTTAAAATAAAGCCACTACTTAAAGTCAAAATGCAGGTTCCAATGGCCTCCACATGTGAGCCTAGCTTATTGTCTGATAAAATGCTTTGCTCACTTCCCACTGGTTTCCTTAGGTTTTGCATACCCTGTAAAGAATTTGCAATATGAATAGTAGATCCAGAATCAATCCACCAGGTGTTAATATTAACACTAACCATATTAGATTCATAACATACTAATGAGATTGATTTACCTTTCTTCTCAAGCCATTTCTGGAACCCGGGGCAATTCTTCTTCATGTGTCCCTTCTTCTTGCAAAAGAAACACTTTGCCACCTTCTTAATATCAGCTTGAGGTGGTATTTTACCATTCCTCTTCTGATTAGCTTGAGACTTAATTGTTTTGTTCTTCCCATAAGCAGTAGTCAGCAATGCACTCTCACCCATCTCCATTACAAGTCTTTCTTCTTCCTGAACACACATGGTCATTAATTCATTGATAGACCATTTATCTTTATGTGTGTTGTAGGAAATCTTAAACGACCCATATTCATGTGGAAGGGTGTTCAAAATGAAATGCACTAGGAAGGACTCAAACATATCAACCTCTAGTTTCTTAAGTTGAGCTGAAATATCTCGCATTTTCATGATGTACTCACGCACACCTTTCACACTGGTGAGTCGAAGAGAAGAAAACTTCATGATCAAGGTGCTTGTTAAAGTTTTATCTGAAGTGATGAACTGATCATCAATGGCCTTAAGCAAGTCTCGGACCTTTTCATGCTGGTCAACAGAACCAGGTATCTCAGCCGAGATTTTGGTCTTAATGAACATCACACTGAGCCGGTTGGATTGCTCCCACCGCTCATATAGCGCAACGTCAGCTGGGCTACTTTCATCAGTGATTGTAGGTGGTTCGTCTTTCCTTATAGCATAGTCTATGTACATCCACCCCAATTGTAGAAGAATTCTCTCCTTTCATATCTTATAGTTATCTCCTTTGAGTTTGGGAACATCACATTGAATATCAAAAAAACTAATAGTTTGAGAAGTTGCAAAATTCAAAGGCTTATGTCAAAATTTGAGACATACTAATCTTAATTGTATCTTTTACCAATGTAAACATACCATAAAATTGAATCTTGTGACATAAAAATTGCCTGTGGGCTAAATTTTTAATTTAATAAGAAACAATTAAATCTTATGATAGAATAATCAAATTACTTGCTCAATATTCATGCTTTACGGGTACAACATGAAAATAATTTAATTTCTATCATAAATATTTACTTTTTGATAAAATCAAAAAATTATACATACATCATGATGCCTGTGGGTAAATCATGAAAAATAATACGTCATTTTATCCCAATTAATTATACAGATATAATAAAAATTTCTATGAGATAAAGTTCATTATATAAGTATAATTAATTACAATATTATGTTTAATTCCTTATATGATCTTTAACCAACTTAATATATAATTTTAATCTAATATAGATGTTGTGGCTAATCCATAATTAATCAAAATTATAAAGATCACTTAGACATAAAACTTTATTATATGAGAATAAATGGTATTTTGCATTTCAAAATCAAGATACAATATAATTATGAATAAGATTCTCATATAATTTTATAATTGAAACATAATATTATGCATTTTATTTCATATATATATATGCATAGAATAAAATTTTCCAGAATATATTCATGCATAAATTAAATCAAAATTCCAAAAACTGTAAAGCAGAATGAGTATATAATGTATTAAAAACGATTATATATTTGAAAAGCTTTATTGGTTTAGTGGTCTGCTTGTACTATTGCATTCTAGGAGTCAAGGGTTCGACACCCAATTAGTTCAAAACATAGGATTTTTTTTTTAACAAACACTATTCATCATCTTCAACCTTTAGCGGGTCAAACCCGACCCATACGCAGATCTTAACCTGTGATATTACAAACTACAAAAAAAAAAAACACAGGTTATTAATAAAATGTAGAAATTACAGATCAAATCATACCTCCAGTCATTGCTATGAAGAGTTTCTTGTTTTGGTTCTTTCAAGCTCTCTCTTCCTCTCTCTAGATGGTGTATAAGACTGAATTCGAAGGGATAAGCTCAGGGATCACATTCATGTGCTTATATAGACATTCTACCATCAAGAATGCATTTACTACCACTACCACTCATTATTGGCTGTTACAATTCATTAGTGCTCATTACCACCCATTAACAGCCATTCAATTTGGCTTCCAAAACTGACGAGCGTTACAGATTTTCAAAATGCTAGGACCAAATTATTACAACAAATCCTTGCAAACCAGAGCACACCATGAAGCATTTTTTCCTTCAGTGTGAGACAATGATTTTTTCAAGGAATCAACATTGATCCTGTAGCAAATCCCTCACAAAATTCTATAAAAGACAATCACTACTCAAAAAGAAGTAAAGATAAATACTGACAAGAAATTAACTAAAGCGAAACTTTGTAGAAATTACTGAACAACCTATACAAAGTTTTCATTTGTTTATTCTTTGTTAAGAAAAATCATTTTGTAATTGAGCTTTATTGTTTATGCACTCTTTGAGTGTTGTTGAATACTTGTATTCATCCAAATTTCTGTTCGTGAAAGCCATAATTGACTTAGTGTTAAAAAATACTTGAATTTCTTAGATTCAATGAGAGTATAAGAAAGTGCTAGAAGTGGTATTAAAATTACTTGTAAAGCCAGGAGTGGCAGATTAGAATATTTGTTTGTAATCAAGTTTTGATTAGTAGAATCATTTACTGTTGAGTAAAGAAGAACTAAGCATAGCTTAGGTTGAGTGAACCAGTATAAACTAAGTGTTTCTAATTCTATCCTTTATGGTTTATTGAACATTCTTTTAACACTCTTTGTCACTTGTTTAATACAAAGTGTTTATTTGAAAAACGATTTTAAAAGGACTCTCTGCTACCAAGTCTCTGGACGATTAAACTTGTATTTATTAAAATCTACTTTTCTTCTCCGTGGACGATCTATTCCCCTTCTACATTTTCGTGTGTGTGTGTGCACGCGTTAAAAGTAGATATAAGTTTATTATATCTTTGATGAACACATTATTCAACCTCCTTCTAGTATGAATGTTGTTATTTCATCCGTCAACCAACAAAATTGAGCTTGTTGTTTCAAAGAAAGCATGCAAACAAAATCCGGAAGACATTTCCTAAAAGATTATAAACAATCAAAATCAATATCTAACAGAGATGAATAATTTATTTATTTCAAAACAATAAAAAAAAGTTTTGAAATCATAGCCATTGATATCAGTCGTGGTTAAAAGCTTGATTGAAGCATGATAAAATTGATTGTCATTGATGCTTCCATTGGTAGTTGACATGACAACTTGTTTCATGGGCAAAGAAAAATGATTTTTCCCACTAGGGTATGTTATCTCATCTCCTCATCGATTTTTAACATGTATGACAAACATGTTTCTCTAAAATATATAAAAGTTAACCAACCTTCATAGTTTATTCCATAAAAATCACATATCTTTTTAATGTCACTCTTTAAAAAAAACTTTTTTTTTATAATGCTTTTACATATTGACATCAAACCCATTCAAGGTAGGATTTGTGAGTTTTATTACTTCGGGAATCTTATCATAGAAATCATTCAAAAAATGAGTAGGTAGAGGTATGTTACCATGAAATTATAAGAAAATAGGCTAGTATTCATATGATGATCTATATTTGCATGAGCATACTGGAAAAAAAAATACATGTAACAAACAAATAATTACACTTCTCGCAACAATATATGTGTGATAAGTTTGGTGATTGAGACACACATTTAAATGAAGCTTACCAAGATCCTTAAAAAACAAAACAAAAAACAAGGATTAGATTGGGAAAAGGGTAAACAAAAATGACTACATATGCATAGAAGAAAAATAGACAGATGAGAAAATGAGTAAACGAAAATCCCATGCTTGAGTGTTATCATAAGGGAAATGTTGGATTTATGATAAATTACACAGGAAATATTGAGATTATGTTGGAAACACAAAGTAATTATTATAAATTGCAAATGAAACATTAAAATTATAAATTGCATAGGAAACATTTATCCATAGCGCATGGGAGCCAGGGACGGATCCAGACAATAAATATCAGTGTGGCTAAAATATAAAAGAAATTATAGACTAAAATATATTGAAAATAAGAAATAATGTTTTTTAAGGAAATGTATTTACAATGAAAATCGTCTACTATCCATTTTTTGAAAATAAGCTAAAATAACATCATTGTTGATTGTTCCAAGAACATCTCTTTCTATAAAAGTTACAAGACGATCATTTAACCATTGATCACCCATTTTGTAACATAGCTGACTCTTCACAAATTTCATAGCTGAAAAAACACGTTTCACACTTGCAGTTGCTACCGGCAAGACTAAAGCCAACTTCGGAAGTCTATAAACTATATCAAATGTGTTGCACTTTTTTGTTTCCACAAGCTTTGCACAAAGGTCTGAAAGTCCTTTTAACTTTACAAATTTTGGATCACATCGAACATTTCTAACATAATTCTGAAGCTGATGTCGCACCACCACTTCCGGCACATCTACAAAATCATTTGGATAAAGTTCAACCATCCTCAACAATTTTTTCACATCAAAAGCTTCAAATGATGATGAGGGACTCAAACATGAAACATATTGTAAAAGTTCAGTAGTATCTTCATCAAATCTATCATTGAGCTCATGCAACTGCAAATCCAAAACACTAAATAAATAATCATGCTTATAATGATGCAAATCAAAAACACTAGAAGTGGTAGCATGTCGTCTAAGTTTCTTCCCTTGCACATACAGTGCATCCAAATAAGGCACATCAATATCATGCTTATTGTAAATTTCCATAACCTTAGATATAAGTTCTTCCCATCCATCATTCCTCATTTCTTGTAATTCTTCTTTGGTGGCTTTGACAAGTGATAAAGCATTCAAAAGATCTTGATCACGCTTTTGTAGCACTATACTTAAATCATTTGTAAATCCTAAAATCTCAACCATCAGGTATAACATGAAAATAAAATCAAAGGACTCAAGCACATATAGCAAAAGCATATTTTCACCATATTTTTTAAATGACGTATCTTTTTCGACTTCTTCAAGTACCTCAATAATGGCACCATATATAATCATCAAAGTAGTGAAAGTCCTAAAGTGGGAACCCCAATGAGTGTCACCCGCTTTAGTAATAGACGATTCTTGATTTAATCCACTACCAGTCTCTATCTGACCCTCTTCAATCAATTTAGCAAATTGAGATACTTGTTTATTCCGAAACAATTTTTGTCTTTATCCTTTTGAATCGTAAGAGCAGTCATAAAGTTATTGCCCGAAGCACAACCTATTACATTAGCTATCTTTGGGTTATATATTTATTTCATTAAAATTTTATTTTAATACTATATGTTTATTATTTTAATATCATAACTTAGTGCTGATTTATAACTACGAACATGTAGTCTTTGTAAAAAAACAAACTAAGAACGTGTAAATATAAAAAAAACATTATTTTTAACATTATATTATTTAACATTAGTAAATATTTAATATTTAAACAAAAATAATAAGTATAAAAAATTATCTTAAAAATTAAAACTAATGATTTTTGTTATAATTACATGTTCTTTAGGTTATTTTTTTATTTATCAATTAGCATAATAGTTAATTTTACTAAATATCTTTAATTTAATAAACTAACTTAAAAAGTTTTAAGTTAAAATTATAATTTCAAAATTTCTGATGTGGCTATAGTCACACTCTGCTTCAACTTGGGTCCGCCCCTTATGGGAGCCATGGAGACTCCAAGCATTGCTTGTATTTATGAACTTTGGTTATGGAGAAGAATATTTCAACATTAAGGTCGTTGTTCGAATATGGTACAGTTTTAAGCAGAAAAAATAACCTCAAACCTAACTTGCTTTATTATTATTAATAAGAGAAGATTAAGATAAAATTAGTTGAGAATGTCATTCATGAGAATAATTAAGATATATGTTTGATTAAATTATTTTTTATTGGGAATATATATTAAAATTATTATAATATTCTTATTATTTTGTTAAAGATGTTATTTTTTACAAAACAAATAATTTTATTAGAAGACCAATAAATGATAAGCAAATTATATTTAAAATGCTATATATCTTATATTTTATGACAAAATCCCTCTAATTATTCCTTTAAAATTCATGAAATTGACCATAAATAAAAATTGACATATGAACAAAAAATCTGAAAAATGATAAAAATTAGAAAAATTACATAAATAAATCATTAATACGAGAGTGAGTAGGAAAATGATATTATTATTTTTGTTCACAAATAAGATTTTTATCTCATAAGAATAAATATTTTTTTTTATTTCATGAGATGCGTGAGAATAGATCCCTGATCCCCAGCCCCCTAAAACAATTTTTCTTTTCTCACAAAAATTTCTGTATTGGTGGGACCTTTGAGTTTTGAAGCGGGAAGACCGAAGATGAACGAAGCAGCAACTTACATATAAGTAACGCTCCTTCTTCTACAAGCTTCTCTCTCTGTCTCTCACTCTCTCTCTCTCTCTGCCTTTTCCACCCATGGCTCGAAACAAGGTACGGTTTTTCCTTCATTTCTCAATACCTTTTTGCATTCCCCAACTTCACTTATCCGAATTTAGGGTTTTACTTCGAATTTTATTATTTTCCGGTGAAACCCCATTTAGAATGTTACCATTGTCATTACTTCTGAAAGCCTAAATTTGAGTTTGTTTTTCGTTACCACAATTAAATTTTATGGTGAAAAAACAGGAAGCGTTGCTTTTGCTGCTTGATGTGGGCCCGTCAATGCATCCCGCTCTTTCTGAAATTGAGAAAGTCTGCTCCATGCTTGTGCATAAGAAGGTACTGGTCATTTCCATACTCTTATCTATTCGAAGTTTCATTTTTTTTTTCTTCTTTTTTGTTTTGGTTTTTTGTTATTTCAATCTTGTTTGTTTGGTTTCGTTAGTTGATAGTTTCCATAACATGATCCTTTTGTTTTGGTTTTGGTTTTGTTTTTGTTTTATGTGCAGCTGATCTATAGCAAATATGATGAAGTGGGAATAGTCTTATTTGGAACTGAAGGTACTCACTCACTTTAATCTTTACTATTCAATGGATGCTGTTGACTTGGTGTTTATTGGTTTCATTACTGTTTATGTTGTTATTTGATTACCAAGTTTTCCTTTCACTGTAAATGGTAGCTATCTGTAATGGAGAAATGGGGAGCAAGATGATCCTCCTTGATTTTCTTTTGCTTCTGTTGTGTTTCATTCTCATTCTAAATAGAATCTTTGCCCTGTTGACTAAACTGAGTGTTTACCACTATTCACGCTGCTGTGTCACTGGAAGAATCCTGCTTCTAGAATTTGATCAAGGGCCTTCCTCACCTGTGTTTATGTTGACATTTTTCAGACACTAATAATGAGCTTACTACGGAAGTGGGTGGGTATCAACATGTTGTGGTTTTGAAAAATATTAAAGTTGTGGATGGAGATATTGTTGAGGCTTTACAACAACTGCCTCGAGGAACAACTGATGGTGATTGTATCCATGAAGTTCTTGGTTTTATATTATGCTAGTTTTTACTTGCTAATTGTTATCTTTTTTTTTTTCGAAACATTTATCTCAAAATTTTTTTTTTGATCAGCACATTTTTCTCAAAATATTACATGATTTTGAGTTTTCCCTGCATTAAAATACTCACATGTTTCCTTCTGACAAAAAGTATTTTCTTTTGCAAGTTCTTTACTTTTAGAGTATGAGATCTCAGACATTTGTGTTTCTGATTACACTGTATTACTTAATGCCATTTATCTTTCATTTGAGTTCTTTTATTTTCCTTTTTGAATTATTAGCTATATATCTCTAAATCTTCACATAAAGAAAACCTCTGTTTCTGTTGTACAATTTGTTTGCTTTCTTTTTTAAAGAGTAACTATTTTTTTTTTTTTAATTTTGTCAACTATTTTTTGTTTGCATGATTTGTATATTTAGATTTTCCTGAAAACCAATATGTTTGTGTTATTAAAATCATGGAATGTAATCATTAGCAAAACTTTATAAGATTAATTATTAAATTTCCAAGAGGAAGTTGATCCTTTCCTACTACCATTGATTTTACCTCATCAGCTCACTTTTACCCTTTTCTGTATTTCTTGACTTTGATGTTAGTTCTTGATGCTGTCATTGTTGGCATGGATGTGTTAGTAAAAAAATTTGGAGTAACAAACAAGGGAAAGAAACGTGTGTGTCTTATTACAAATGCACAATGTCAAATAAAAGAATCTGATGAAGGAACAAAGGAAGAGCAAGTTACCACCATTGCCAAACAAATGACTGCCCATGGTATAAAAATGGAAAGTATAATTATGAGAGGAAAGCTTAGTCAAGATGCAAACAAGGGAATAATGGATGAGAATGATCGCTTGTTAAATATTTTTTCAAAGGAAACATCAACAAGATTGTTGTATGTGGAGAATCCAATTTCTTTGTTTGGTGCTCTTCGAACAAGAAATATAGCTCTGGTTACAGTTTTCAGAGGGCATCTTGAAATCAGTCCAAAACTGAGCATTAAGGTGATCTATGTATATAAATAACTTTAATTTCCATCCCATGATGAATGCACTTTTTAAATGTCATTTATATTCATTTATCTGATGTACCCAGCATAGTTGATAAATCTTTTCATTTCACTTGTTTTTCCTTTTCATTGTCATTTATTTGATATTTAATGTTATTTTGCCATCTTATGTTATTTTTTTCTACTGTAAATGATTATCAATTATCAAATGCTCTAATTTAGAGTTGTCCATGTACCCTGACTCCATGGACAATTTATTTCTGATTAAAGTTGAATAGCCAATGTTTTCTCTTGCATCTGCATCTTAATGTTTAACATCACATTTCTTTTAATCTTTTGCTTGAATAATGAATATAAATTCTTTTGGAGTTGACGATTACTTGTTTATCGTGTCTGTTAGGAACCAAGAATTGAAATGAGGAAGAAAATAAAAGATTTTGTTGACCAGTAAGAAAAGAACAGAAAATAGGAGAGAAAACTCTCCTCCAAGGGTTTACCTTTCACAAAGGATTTCTCCTTTCACAAAGAGCTAATGCTCAATTTACAAATGATAAGATCCCCCTCTCTCCTATCGTTCTTCCTCTATTTATATCTAATAAACCCCTCTAACAAACTAACTCATTAGTAGTCTAACTATATTAGCTAACTCTTCCTTCTCCTTATATCCTAACAATACACCCCTCCTAAAAATCAACCTTGTCCTTAGGGTTGGAATCTGAACACTGGAATTGCTCACTTAAACTTCCTTAAGTTTTGTCTGATTGCTGGAAGACAACTGCACCCCTTGTAGCTTAGCTAGGAGCGACCCACTGCCCCTGCATGCAAACTGAGGTCCGGTGGCTTCGGTGGTGGGAGGGACAAGGGTGGACTCCATATAACTTTAATCAGCTTGACTGGCTCAGTACATTCCTTCTGCCTTAGCTCCATGGCTAAGCTGTCAGCCATAGATGCAACAGAATTTAATGCTAAAGGCTCACCCAACAAGTTGACATTCCAAGATTCCCGCACCATTGTTGTTCCAACCACCTTCATGAATGATTTTTGTTTCACCATAACAATCTTTTTATGGAAGTCTGAATCTTGAAAACAATGTGGCTTGGTTGAATCACCAACTTCGACTTCCTTCTTGATCAAATCTGTAATTGGGTTATCTAGAAAATCGTCTCCGCAGCCCCCATTCGTCACTCTATTTTCCTTGTGCTTCTCCCTCTTTATCGATGGATCAACTTCTTCCTCCATAACCTTTTCAATCTTTTTTTCTCTTGCTAACTTTGCTTCATCATTTTTGGTTTCTTCTCCACCACAAAGGGTGTGGTTCTTGATTACTGAACCTTCTTTACTTCTGTTTTCTGATTTCAAGAACTGTAATGGGTCACTGTCACACTCAAAATTGCTACCCTTCAAATCAGTTCCCCCTTCTATGCTTCTATTATAGCTGGGTAGTTCCACCTTTCTTGCCCAAGAACTAGCCTTTGCTTCACTGAATTCTGACCTAGTTCCCTCCATCCTATTTTTGTCTTGTTGAGAGGCATGGGAATCAACTTCTTCATTCAATATCTTGCGCAACATGTGTTTCCGCTCTGAAATGTTGGTCCTCCCTTTCAAGAACTCCGTGGAAGTCTCCCATTTTTTGACGTGGGTTTCTGTCTTAGTTGGCTTTTCTTGCTTCAAGATACTCAATCTTTCAAAGATGTGGTTACCATGGAGACCTCCGAACAAAGCTATGGAAAATGACCCCCAATTTAAATCAGGGTTGTTCTGGCTCCAAATGTAGAACCAATGTGTCGCAGCACCCTCCATGCTCATGAATGCATATTGCAGCTTATGGAACGAAGGAATTTCTTGTACCTCAGAATTTTTCAGCCCTAGCAATGCAACCAATTGGGTCTGTCCCCATGAATGCTGGCAGCTCCACCTTCTTAACCCAAATTTGTGCTTCCTCCATCTCTAACACTGGCTTCCCCTCTAAGATCCGGCAGGTCGGACCAATTGGTTAGGAACCAAGAATTGAAATGAGGAAGAAAATAAAAGATTTTATTGACTAGTAAGAAAAGAACAGAAAATAGGAGAGAAAACTCTCCTCCAAAGGTTTCCCCTTCACGAAGGATTTCTCCTTTCACAAAGAGCTAATGTTCAATCTACAAATGATAAGATTCCCCTCTCCTCCTATCCTTCTTCCTCTATTTATATCTAATAAACTCCTCTAACAAACAAACTAACTCATTAGTAGTCTAACTATATTAACTAACTCTTCCTTTTCCTTATATCCTAACTGTTTTTATTTTTCTTTCTTCTCATTCTAGCATAGCAAGTAGGTGCTCCGTACAAGTGGGTTATTTATTCAATTTGTCTTTTAAAAAAAAACATTCTAAGTAAAACAAAACAGTATTTTGTTTTCATGAAATTGTTAATGATAATCAGGTAATGGTATACAAGAAAACAACTGAAGAGAAATTTCCTTCTATGAAGAAATATTCTGATAAGGCTCCTCCAAATGATAAATTTGCTAAACATGAAGTCAAAATAGATTATGAACACAAGAGTTCTAAAGATCCTGACAAAGTTGTCCCCCCTGACCAAAGAATTAAAGGCTATCCTTATGGGCCTCAAATAGTTCCCATATCCTCTGCTGAGTGGGAGGCTGTTAAATTCAAACCGGAAAAAGGTGTGAAGCTCATGGGATTTACTGATTCTTCTAATGTATTTAGGTAAGATTGTATATGCTCTAAAAGAATATATTTGATTCAAATTTATTAAGGGAGATTTCCTGACTCTATATCTCTTTTATTCTTGTCTGAAAATGAAATGTGTACTACAGACACCATTACATGAAAGATGTATATGTTTTCCTACCTGAACCTGGAAATACAAGAGCCATGATTGCAGTTTCTGCAGTAGCAAGGGCTATGAAGGAAATGAATAAGGTGGCAATAGTACGTTGTGTTTGGAGACAGGGACAAGCGAATGTTGTCATTGGGGTCTTGACACCCAATTTATCTGATAAAGAAAATATTGTAGGTTTTTTCTGTCTTTGTTTCTTGTATTTTATATTGGTTTATCTGTACTGGCTTCAATTTTGCCTCTTCATTTTTTATTTATTTCTTAGTTTTCTGTGCAGCCTGATTCATTTTACTTAAATGTACTTCCTTTTGCTGAGGATGTGCGAGAGTTTCAATTCCCTTCCTTCACTAATTTCCCAGCATCGTGGCAACCAAATGGACAACAGCTAGAGGCTGCAGCTAACTTAATAAAAACGCTTGATCTTGCACCACATGGGCAAGAGGAAGTTTTGCTACCTGACTTTACACCAAATCCAGTGTTAGAGGTACTTATTCTATTCACTCACGTGTTTCTAGTTTATGTTCTCACTTCTGCCTTTATTCGCATATATTTCCATGTTTCTTTGTCTTCTGTTTTTTTGTCCCTCAGAAGGATTTGTAATTTCATTTTTGACTTGGGGTTGTTTTTACTTAAGTTATGATCATTACTTGAGTTGTGAATCTGCATTTAGCATTTCTTGTTGGCTAGAGATAGTACTGGATGCTTTAAGATATGGAGAAGAATGCTTAATAGTTTATTAATAAGATGAACTAATTTCAAAGAAAGACATGGGGCGCAGCCAATACCCATGTTAGTAATGTGTAAACCTACACTGCAGTTCTTGCTATCTTGTGTATTTTAAAAGTTAATCAGCTTATTTAAACTTCGTACCCCATTGCCCAGAGGCTCTTCGCTATGCGAAGGTATGGGGGAGGGATATTGTACGCAGCCTTACCCTTGCATATGCAAAGAGGCTGTTTCCGGATTCGAACCCATGACCAACAAGTCACCAAGGCACAACTTTACCGCTGCACCAGGGCTTGCCCTCAAAAACTTCGTACCCCATTGCCCAGAGGCTCTTCGCTATGCGAAGGTATGGGGGAGGGATATTGTACGCAGCCTTACCCTTGCATATGCAAAGAGGCTGTTTCCGGATTCGAACCCATGACCAACAAGTTACCAAGGCACAACTTTACCGCTGCACCAGGCTTGCCCTCTCGTTAATCAGCTTATTTACCCTCCCAAAAAATTAGCATTGATATCTAATACAATATCCTCTCTCCCCCCAAAAAGGGTAATCTTAAGATAAAGTTAACAGATATATTTCTTCAATCTTTCAGCGCTTTTATCGTTATCTTGAGCTGAAATCAAAGGATCCAGATGTGGCAGTACCTCCTCTTGATGGCACACTCAAGAAAATTACAGAGCCTGATACTGACCTGCTTTTGCAAAATAAATCTGAAATAGACTCATTTTGTAGGTCTTTTGAGCTAAAGGGAAATCCCTTGGTAAGAATGAGTCCTTTGCTCCTTTTTGTTTCAAACTTCAATTATGATTTAAATTCAATATATCTTGCTGTAGAAAAAGTCGAGGCGTTTATTGGGAGGAAAGAGATCTTTTTCAAATGATGAAGAGGTTAAAGGAAACATTACTGCTCAACCAGCCAATCTCACCGGAAATGCATCTGTTAATGTTGGGAAAATTGGGGATCTGACTCCCGTTCAATATTTTGAAGCCTTGATTTCACGCAGAGATAGTCCAGATTGGGTTGTAAAAGCCATTAATGAAATGAAAAATAAAATATTTGACCTGGTGGAGGACTCCCATGAAGGGGATAACTATCCTAAAGCACTGGAATGTTTAGTTGCACTTCGCAAGGGTTGCATCCTTGAGCAGGTAAGCATCTTCCTTATTCTTGCTCATAGAAGATGGTTAGGATTTTCCCTGTTCAACTGTTAATTTATTTGTTATCACCCTTTGAATTTCTTTGTTTTATCTGCCTTGGCTTTTTAACTTGATGAATTAACAATTTTTTTGTTTGTGAAGGAACCGGAACAGTTCAATGATTTCCTTAAACATCTATGGAATTTCTGTCAAGAGAAAAACCTCCCTAGTTTCTGTGAATATCTTGCTTCTAAGGAACTCACCTTGATCTCCAAAACAGAAGCTATAGACAGGTTTTTGTATTATCACTTTTCTCATGATTCAATTCATATAAGTATTTTTTTCTTCTTTTCTGGATCATAATTTGTTATTTGGTTTCTTTAAACAGTGAAAATACTGATGACAAAGCCAGAAAAGGTTTCTTGGTTAAATCTGAACCAAAAGTTGATTGATTCCATCACTGTATGCGCTGAAATATCTGAGAGCTTCATTCTTTTGCCTCAGTAATGATTAGATATCTTGTAAAAACATCTGTTTTGGAACAAAAATCTAGGAATACCTTGTAAATTGTACTCATACTTTAGGATAATGATATGTCAAAACCAGACTGGAGAAGTATGATGCAGTTGCATGGTAGATGTTTAAGTTGGTTTATATTTCCCAATTTCCCTGAACTAATGCTATTTCACTCCAATAGCAGGGTTTACTGATGGTCCATTGAATTTTGGTCTTTTCTGTATGTCTGTATGTAGTTCAACCTTAATGCTGTATAACAAATTCATGTCTACATCTAGGAGCCACCAGAAGTTATGACTATTTCTTTGATTAGTTCCAAACATGTTTCAAATGTGTTTTCTGTCAAATGAGTCACTTGATTCTCTTTAATGGCTAAACTTGGCAATCAATTGGCCACTTGATCATTGCAGATTAATGGACATCTTAAATTTATAATGTCATTTTGGAATTGTAACGAGTAATTGTTGAGTAATTAAAATAAAGAGAATGTTACTTGTTATCTTAGTGATAGGTTGGCTGATCAATCTGGATCAAAATGCTTCCATGTTTTTTTAGCGTTTCCCCGGAAGCTGATTGTAAGTTTACTATCTTAAAAATGCATAATAAAGCAAATGAGGGAAAAAAGAGAGAAGCAAATATCTTATTAGCTCAACTTTGAAAATTTGTCTCGTCAAACTTTATAAGCAGAATGTATCAAAGAGTACGAGTATGTAAAGTTATAATAAAAAAATCTAGCTAATATTTTATACAGATATATGATGTATAATTTAACTCCGAAAATAAAAATACATTTTTCATTAATTTCAAGTTAACGAGATCATGAAGTATTCTAATTGAAATTAACGGTACAAATATTTTTATTTTTACTTTATACGTTCGTACATTTTATAATTTAATGCAGAAATATGTGGTTTATAGCGTGTGCCAAGCTCCAAGGACCTATTTGTTAATTATAATAGAGAGTTTCATTACAATCAATAGCCCGTCTAGCTCAGTTGGTAGAGCGCAAGGCTCTTAACCTTGTGGTCGTGGGTTCGAGCCCCACGGTGGGCGATTTAAGTTATATTTTTATAAAAATAATCTGAAAAAGTTTCCTCCAAATATTAATCAGTTACATTTTTCTTTTGCATCTTATGTTACCAAATAAAAGCAAGGTTGGTCAAAACCTGAAACATCTTTTATTTAAAACGAAAAATTAAATATATTAATTTTAGCTTATTAATTTATATATTTTACTTAATATGTACGTGGTTCATTTTTATTAAATTTTAAATAAATGAGAGCAATTTTTTTTATTATTCTAATTTATTGACGAATCATTTTTTGTAAGATTAAAACATAGTAAAATTTGCCTGAAGATTATTAACCTTTATTATATAGAAATGAATAATATATTATTTCTATATAGGAAAGGAACAGTTTATATAAATGTGGGAGGTTAAATAGAAATTAAGTGTACAGTTTAAGGATAATATAGTCTAAATATGTAGACCAAAACTTCCCATTCCCTTTATTATTGTTATAAATCAAGGGAGCTTGAAACAAGAAACAAACACCAATCAAATATTTCATTGCTGATTTATGTAGCCTTTTGTATGTTCTGATACAAGCCGAGAAATGAGTTAGATATCATATGAGCTTGGAGTATAATAGAATTTTTCAATGGTGTAGAATTAGGGAATATGCTCCAGAAGTTCTCTTGAAAAATTGTTAATTAGCCTCATAGGAATCCGATTCAACAATTACTTTGAAACAAATTAACCTCAAGCCATGATAAAGCTGGAAGAAGCCTCCACAAGGTGCACCGAGCATTGCTCCTTGTCAATTGAATGGTACATAAGGCCACGTGTCTCTATAAAAGCCTCCATTTCTATTTGTCATAACCGAAGCAGAGATAAAAATGGTGGAGATGAAGCAGAAAGGAAAGCAAGGAACACCTCCTACTTCCTCTTGAGTCGCAAATATGATGGGGATCGGGGTACGTATACGTAGTGAGTATTCTATTATGTTACTTGCTAACCTAGCTTTGTCCTCAATATAAGAAATACATTGTATCAATAAGCTAGGATTAGTGTATCAAATAATTGATTACAACAAGAGATATGATAGTAATTCCATTTTATTCTATGATATCTAACCAATGAATCCTAAGAATATTGTCACAACATTAAGAAAATACTTTGTAGTAACTATTAGAAAAATATAATTTAGAGAGAATAGAAAATTTGTCATGTTAAAATTAAATAAAAATGACTTAGATATTTTTTATTTTTAAAAAAAATGAGTGAGTTTTAATTTAAGTCGTTATAGTTTATTTTTCTAATCCTTCAATAGCTGAAATCATTGTTTTTAGTCCAAAAGCTATTTTGTGACCATTGGAAGAGGTTTCACTAGTGTCTTTGGTATTGTGTTAGCATGTGATATCTCTATTTTTTTTGGTTTCTTAAATTAACTACTATTTCAGGTAAACTATATATATTTCAGCCCATAAATTTTTTAAAATTTTTTATTTTTAGATCCTGAATTTTTTATTTATATTTTTAGTTTCTTAATTATTTTTTCACCCTTATTTTTAGTTCTTTAATTTTTTTCAGGATAAAAAAAATTAATGAACTAAAAGTTAGGACGAAAATAAATTCAAATGACTAAAAACAAATAAAAAAAGATCGGGGAATAAAAACAAAATAGTTTAAGGACTATAAAAATAATAAATTCGACTATTTACCTACCTCAAACTAAACTTTATGAACCAAAAATAATGATTTCTAATTTAAGAGGGATAAAAATAAAACATTTTTCTTACAAAACTAAAACCAAAAATCATTCATTTATACAGACCAAAATGATGATTTCAAATTTTAGAGGGATAAAAAATAAATATTTTTTTTACAGAGACCAAAATTAAAAATCACTCACTTTATAAAGACTAAAAATACATTTAGACAATAAATAATATTAAAAATCCTAGATATGCCCTTGGGTTTGGTGGAGCTCTTAGAGATGATAACGGTCGATGGATTTACAGGTTTCTCTCTAGAAATATTGGTTATAGCATGGTATTGAATGTACATCTGTGGGCAGGAACAAATCCAAAAAAATTATTTAGTGGGACAAGAAAACAATTTTTTTTTTATCAGTGGCAATAGAATGTTACAGCAACTGTTTCTTAAAACACTAGAAGTACGTCAGAATGAATTTTTTTTTAAAGAGCTAAAAGTTAGGATGGACAAGAACTTAAATGATTAAAAACAGATAAAAAAAATTAGGAATTAAAAAAAATAGTAATCCCTATAAATACAAAGACCAAAATTCGTTAATTTATAAAGATTCAAGTTTTAGAGGAATAAAAAATAAATAATATTTTTATAGAGGTCAAAACTAAAACTCGCTCATTTTACAAGGGTTAAAAACATATTTATCCATAACATTTGGAAGCAATTATTTTTTCTTTAATTTTTAATATTTTTCTCATTTACATCCTATAAATACCATGAATTGAACTTCTCATTTTAAAGAAATCAAATTAAAAAAATATACTCCCTCTATTTCTAATCTTTAGTGGTTTCTTCATATTTTATGATGATCTATTTAAAAACTTTTGTTGTTTTAAAATTTTAATATATAATTGTACTTTTTTTTTCAATTATACTCTCATAAATAGTTGATATAGTAATTAGATATATGTTTTTTAGTCAAGTATCAATAACTTTGATTTGTGCAAGATACTTATAGCATTGCATTAATACTATCATCTATTTAGTTAGCAATGACAACTTATATAATTTGTTCTTTGTTGATGAAAATATTATGTTTATCTAAATTCATTGTGGAAGACTATGAATGGCCTAATTGATTTATAGGACAACGCATCAAGTCAAAAGGTGACTTTTGAGAAATCATCTGTTCTACTGATCATCACCTCTTGGGATCCAAGTTTGAATCTTATAATTAATAGATGCCTTTTCTTTTTCTTGTTTAAAAATCTCAAATGGCAAGTATCAAATTAAGGACAAGATAACTAGTTTTAAACTTTATATTTAGTCAATAGACCATCCTCTACAAAGTAGATATAATTATGACACCATGGTTTTTACATTGGACTTGGTGCTACTACACCTCCAGAGTTGTTAGCTAAACAATCATAGAAGCAAACACATTTGTATGGACTTTTGCCAAGGCACTGTCCAAGCCTCGATAGCTTCTAAATTTGAAGAAGCATTCCCTCCTACAATTTGCGAGATTGCACCTTGTCTCGTGTAACACTTGATGACATCTTTTGAATACAACTGCTTCACTTGTCCTGCAAATAACTGGAAAAAATTCAAAAAGAAGAAAGGTTAGTGCGAATTTGGGATGGTGAATTATGTTTTTAGTCTCTTCAATTAGAGAGTCTATTGTTTTAGTTTCCATAAAAAAAATATAGTTTTTTAGTCTCTCAAATTCAAAAAATAATTTTTTTAGTCCCTCCATTGGAATTTAAGAGACTAAAAAATGAAAAAAAATCATTTAGAATGGACTAAATAATACTTTTTGAATTTGAGGGACTAAAACATAATTAACTCAATTATTGAACAATGAAAAGTTTTGCACTATACATTGATGGATGTTAAGAAATTGTAAAGTGTAAAAAAATTAGAAAACCTAAAACAATAAAGATAAAGGCAGAAATCAGGGCGAAAGAAAGCTTAGCCATCTCTAATCACTGTGATATCAATAACAATGAGCTTTATGCTTTGTAAACTATTTGTTAGTAAAACATGAAAGTATTTGTTTATATAGACTAAATAGTTTGTTGGAACTGTAAGAAAATTGAATTAAAGCAATGCAAACATCTACGAAACTCTGGTTCAAAAAATGTAAATTGTGTGTTATAGGTCAATGGTTTGTTATGAGTTGATCATTAAAATGCAATAAACGCATAGTTCTTTAAAGAGAACTATGTGGGTAACTTAATCTTAATGTAACCATTATATCTATGTAGCTGAAATTAACCTAAGTAACTTCGTGAATTCCTTTCATTGATCATTCTAAACTCACTCCCATATATGATGTTCCTTAAACAAAAAATTCAGGTTAGTTAATTAGTATTAGTGGTCTTTGAGAGTGTTTGCCATCTGGCTAGCCGCTGATTGCAAGTAGCAAAATTATATTGTTTGGTACGTTCATCTTCTTCTGTATTTGAATTGGAGATTGTCACACAATGAGTTTTAATTATTATATGAATAGGACTAGACACTTGACCAAGATTCAAGTGATTTAATCAATGTTCCTAAACCTTAACCATATCTTGGATTTGTTATAAAATTTTTATGCCGTAGTTGGTAGGATACATTGTCAGCAAGACATGTACGTGATAGGGAAGATAGGGTTTTTCGTAGAGGCTTTTGTTAATAAATCATGATTCAATGAACAATCACTTTATTTGATTATGATCATAGGTACTTCGTTTTCTTATACTATTTTGGTGAATGAGCTGCTAGGCGAGTCTTTTTGTTTTTTATTAGCTACAAAAGGGATTTTATTTTTCGACAAGGTGACTTGAAATCTTTTCAGATTCCTGATTAACGTACTGTTGTATTTCTGCATCCAATGTCCATCTAGTATATATATAAATGTGGTTAATCACGTGTATATATGATTAATTTTATTTTGTTAGTGATTAACAGTAAATTAACATGATTGTATATAATTATTGATGGAGATCATCTCTGAATTATGATTGTTTCGAAATCTGAACCAGATAAGTTCGTCGGGCTCGATGCTTTCTTTAAAGGGAGTCCAAACTGGATGATGAGAATCTGAAGTAATGTACTTTCCTTTTCCTCTTTAGATATTGTAATTTCTTTTGAACAAGCAAGTCATTCCCTTTCATTTTCTCTTCCACGATAAGATGTAATGTATCCTAATGTTTGCTTTATTATTTTGTAATGAATACGTTGGCAAATTTCCCAGACTAGGGTTCATTTAGAAAATATTTCCCAGACTAGGGCTCTTTTTAAAAAAATACCAGAGGGGTGCTGTTTTTTACGTAGCAACAGTGAAATTATTCATGCAAATCGCTAGCATGAACAGCGCCACACTCAGGCACGCGACACGTGGCTGTGTCGCCTCTGCCACTGGCGACAGCACTGATGTCGCCACCTGCAATGGCGTTTTGGCCATGCAGGGTGGAGTCGCTGGTCAAACCAGCGCTTCCCCACGCGTATCAGGTACAGCTTTTGCAGGTGAACCAGCTTTTGCAGTGCAGCTGAAAACGCCAGGTCCTTAGGCGATTTAGGGTGAAAACGCCAGCTGCCTTGGCGATTTAGGGTCTTCAAATATTTCGTTCTGTGCTTATTCTTGCAACTGCTTCATTTCATTTTTCTTGCAAACTACTTCATTTTCCTTTTCTTGCAACGGCCAGAGGTTTCATTTTAAAGCTATTATCCGTGTTTTGTGCTTATTCTTGCAACTGCTTCATTTGATTTTTCTTGCAAACTGCTTCATTTTCCTTTTCTTGCAACTGCCAAGGTTTCATTTTG